>NC_026006.2:23670855-23930133 GCF_000442705.2 Elaeis guineensis | reverse complement strand
TAATCAATAAATTATTGATCCTATAATTAATTATAATGATTACAAAATATTGATAATCATAATACTAATTATATATTTCAAGAGTAGATATAGGATTTTCTAAATGCTTACAATGAAAAAATCATCCATGGAAGAAGTCCTCTCAAGTAACCAAGCCAAAATACTTCAAAGAACAGACTTTCTCATATTTGGTCAAGAAGAGTCAACTCATGGGAGGAAAGAGTCGACTTTGATATGTTGGAATATACTGGCACAGTCGGTGAGTCAACTTGTGAATAGCAAGAGTCGACTCTCTCAAAGAAAATAGAAGACCACAATTTTAGAATCTTGCAAGAGTCGACTCATGGATTTTGTGAGTCGACTCATTTGACAAATTAGAGTTAACTCATTTAGACTGTGAGTCGATTCATAGTTTGGGACTGTACTAACGGCTACTTTTCTACACTACTCCATGGTCAAAACTCCTTCTCTAGCTAATTTCAAGACTATTAAAGGCTAGAAAAAATATTTAAAAAGTAAGATTAAGAGGTATTAAAAAGGAAAATTTTAAAGAAGTGAGAGCTTTATTGAGTAATTTTGAGAAAAAAAAGAAAGGGATTTGTGCATAAAATTTAGAGGGCTTTTAAGAGAATATCTTTTACATCCTCTCAAGCTTCAAAGAAGAGAAGTCTAAGCATTTAAAGAGCAAATCATCAGCCTCTTCTCTGCACTCCAAAGACTCTAATTTCTATTTTAATTTTCTATCCTAAAAATTATTCATTGTATATTGTTTTCTTTATAATTTTCTTTATGGAGATTGTGAACCTAAAAAATAATCAGTATATAGATTGTGGTTGGTGATCCTAAAAAACTAATTGATTTTATTTGTGATCCCAAGTAAAACAAATATGCTATAAAATAAACAGCTAATTTTTAAGAGACTCTTGAGGAGTGGACATAAGTATGAGATAGTATCAAACTACTATAAATTTAGTTATATTTGTATTGTGTCTTATTGTGCTTGCCTTGCTTGCTTTCATTTTTTGTTTAGTATTATTTTAATTTTTGCATAGCTTATTTTATCTCTTAATTTCGTTGTTACATATTATTTTTACCTCACAATCACATAAGTTAAATTAATTTGAAGCACATAATTATCTTTGATATCTATTTGATTGAAATTATTAAAGAACCCAATTCACCCCTCCTTCTTGGGTTGCCATCTTTTTGGACAACAATGGTATCAGAGTGTGTGCCCTAATATTTGTTACTGACCTAGTGATCTTTAGTGAAAGATCATGGCAATCTTGATTGATTCATCATTTATCGAAGGCCAATCCATATCTATACCACCGCTATTCAAAGGCACTAATTATATTTTTTAAAAAATTAGAATAAAAAATTTTATGTAACTTTAGATTATGATATATGGAGAGCCATAATTAGAGGACTGCACACACCCATAATTGAAGTAAATGAAGTGTCTCTTCCCAAACCAGAAAAGAACTAGATGAGAATGATAAAAAGATGGCACAATTAAATACAAAAGCTATTAATGTTTTATATTATTCTTTGAATGTAAATGAGTTTAATAAAATATCTACTTGTATATCTACAAAAAAAATTTAGAATAAATTAAAAATAACTCATGAAGGGATAAATCAAATTAAGGAGTCTAAAATTAATTTATTTATTTATAATTATGAATTATTCAAGATAGAATACTATGAGTCTATTTCTGATATGTTCTTTAGATTTACTAACATCATCAATGCTTTAAATGTCTTAGCAAAATATATACAAATCATGAGCTTATTTGTAAGGTTTTAAGATATTTGCTGAAGATATTGGAAGTCAAAGTAATAGCCATATAAGAAGTGAAAGACCTTGGTAAGCTATCCATGGTGGAGTTGATAGGTTCTCTCATGACATATGAGTTGACACTACAATAGAATAGAGTATTAACGATGTAAAAAATTCATCGCTAATACTAAATTTTTATCGATAATAGTTATTAGTGATGAAATTATCGTCATTGGTATTTAGCCACAAATAATGACATCGTTGATAATTTTTTGTGATGAAAAAAATTTTTTATCGTCAATAATCGATATTACCGACCATAAATTTTCATCATTAAATTTTTTTTTTAGAAAACTATTTGCAAAGAAAAATTTTCATTCTAAAAAAAATAATTTATGATAAATTATTACATCACTAATAAAAAATAATTCAAAAAATTATTTATGATGAAATACTTTCATCATTATTAATTTAATTAAAATTTTTTATAAAATTTAGATTTATAAAAAAAATATTAGTGACATAAAAGTTTCATCGCAAATATGATAATTTCCAACAAAAATTTTCATCACTATTAAATTAACAATTATTTGTGATGGAACTATTTTCATCACTAATAATTTAATATAAACTTTTAATATTTTTAAATTTATTAAAAAAATTATTTACGATCAATTATTTTCATTGCTAATAAGTTTTTTGATGATCAAAATATCATCAAAAATAATTTCATCGCTAAAAATTTATACATAATTTTTTTAAAAATAATTTATGAATATAAATTTTTAATTTATATTTATAATATTTTTTATTTATAATCTATAAAATTAAAATAAAAAATTTATATAAAAAATTTATAAATAAATATTATCATTTTATTGTATTAAATTAAAATTATAAGAGATTTGAAATAAAAATAAAAAGTAACATAAACAGACTGTCAAGTGTCGGCATTTACAGAAGGAGAACGGGCTAGAAAAGAGGAGCACTCGAAAAAGCTCGGACCGACCTGCTACTGCCTCATCAACTGCATCATCCGCTCTATCTATGCCATCCGCTCCATCATCTGAGTTTGGAGCAGTTGGTACTCGTTGATGCGTGCAGTCAACTCATCAGCTTGCTATCGATCCTCAGTAGTCTGTCTCTGTATCTCTGCTAGTCGAGTATCACAGACAGCATGGATGTCAGTCCTAGACGAGCATGAGGATGAGGGAGCATTTGTTTGAAATTGTATCTCAAAATCAATCGTCAGCCTGTTGATGGTTGTGCTTATCATCATAATTGTATATGAATTATTGAATTAATAAATGTTATTTGATTTTTCGTCACTGTGTACATTTCATTTTGAACTCCTGTTATGTAATGAAGTCCTTAAGACTATTTGATTCGATATAGGAAGATATATTATTTAGTCCTTAAATGAGTTCGCGACCAAATGATATGCTATTACTAGGATGATAGACATATCAAATGTAGGTCGTTGTGTGCCATATAGGTTGGTTGTCCTCTTAACCAAAGAGCGTGGAAATGCTGGTATAGCATGCAAGTGAAATATAGGAGTATATTTTACTGAACCTGACCAACTCCAGAGCATTCTGCTATCAAGAGTCACTCTGAAGAGATATAGGTATAAGTGTCCCTCTGACTTGAGATCACCACAATGACTTGCAAGCAACTCTCTATGCTTTGGTGCTGGACTACCTGAATTTTTAATTTAGTGATGAAAGATTTTTGGACATAATCAAGTACTTATGAAGTCAGTGTATGAGTCAAGATGAAATTGACCCCTCCGAATAAGTAGGAGTTAATGTATCAGTGTGTTTCAGTTCAGTAAAACCTTGGTCGGGGTAATCCATGTGATGAATTTTGAAAATTGAAATACAATGTGGATGACTATATCAGGGTTGGCAGTTAAATCTTAGGTCACCTTGAGCATTTGGGTTAAAGGGATGAATTATACAGTAACTATATTCAAATAGGTTCTTGAGTATTGCTTAGCATATATTCGGCCTATCCGGACATCGGGTACCATTGCTAGATGGTTACTTCGATTGATACAAAAATCAGTTCTTATGCTACTGGTTTAGGTTCGAATCTATGGGGTCACACATATTAAAAGTTTCTCTCTGATCACTTGGCTAATCTGAAGAGTCCCAGTCAACGGAGACTCTGATGAAGAGTCCCACTTGATGGGGACTCTATTGAAGAGTCTCACTAGATGGAGACTCTAGAGAAGAGTTTCACTAGACTTAGACTCTATCATTAATGGAGGATTAATTAGTGATTAGATTACTAATTAGCTCAATTTGATTGAACATTAAAGTCTAGATCAAGTCTGATTGAATTTGATTCAATCAGGTCAAGTCTGATTAGGTTATAAGATGACCTAATCGGTCAGGAATAAATGATCCTGATTTGATCAGATCTATGGCTCAACTAATTTATTAATTTGATCAAATTTAATTAAGATTATAAGAGCCTAATTAGATTAGGTTCATCATATTTTATTTGGATCTAATTGGATTGGGTTTGAAAGAAATCCAATTGGTTAAACCCTAGAGTTCCAAATGAGTAGGATTTTATCCCTTGCGCCACCTAAATTGTCTCACGCCTTTTCTCACCACACAAAATCAGTTTGTATATGAGAAAATAAAAAAATAATATTTCTTTTGTCACTTGTTAAGGATAGAAATTGATTGGTTTTGATTTAAATTCAAATTAGTTTGAATTTCAACTTAAAACCTTATCCATATCCTTCCACACGTTGGCTGCTTTTGAAGGGGTCTATTTTGTATGAGAAAAGGAGGACTTCTCAACTGATTTTTATATCTAATTTTCTCTGGTAAGTCTCTCTTTAAGTTAGATAAGGGTGAGAAAAAGTTGGAGTCAAATTAAAATCAAAAGAGCTTGAATTGCAATAAACTCCAGCCCTTATCTTGTTTTATCTGGTTTGTGCGACAACCATAAAAAGGTCATAATTTTGTATGCCAAAAGAAGAGAGCTCTTTATCACAAGATACCATAGAGAAATAGGGTCAAAAATACTTCTTTGGAATATGAGGATGGGGTGGATTTCCTTCATCCTTGACATGAACAAAAGAGAAGACTGTTCTCCTTTTGGGTGAGAGACCTAGAACTGTTCTAGATTTTTGGATGAAAAAAAAATCAAAGAGAAGAGAGTCTTCATCTAAATTTTATCCATCATCTAGTATCTTTCTCTGATCCATCTTCGACATCAGAAAGATTTGAGGTGATCGAAGAAGGAGATCAAGTCAAATCTGTCATCAGAAGCCGACTGTGCAAGCTAGCACTCCCGCAGAGGATTGATCGATCTGAGAGGTTTCGTGTGGACCATCCGTAGAGGTTAGATGCTTGTGCAGCTGTTCGACATCAATGAGAGCTTCATACCATACTTACTAGTAGTGGAGATCATCAACCCATGAAAAGGTGATGAGTTCTGAACTCTACTGACATAATCTAAAGGTTAGATCAAATTCAGGACATCAATGTGATCGATGCAGTTTTTTATTTTATTTCAAATTTTATATATAAATTTTTTATATCATAGATCCTTAATGATAGTTTAGATCTGATTTAGAGTATATTTAAAAGATTAAAATATTTAATCTTTTATTATTCTGCTGTAAAATTTTAAAAATACATGCTTTGAACTACCTATTTTTTCCTTCAGATGGTATCAGAGCAAGATTTCTTATGACATGAATTTTTTTGCATATAATCTGATTTTAATTATTTAGATTAGATCTAAATAGTTAATTTTGAATCTGAGTAGTATAGTAATCTGATTGGGTAGATCCTCATAACCATCTAGTCATAGGAGAAATCAGGATTTTACTATCCTATTTATCCATTCGATGGGATCTTCTATGGCATGTAGGGGTGCTGTGCGATCTTTTCCATAATGATAAATAATGAAAAAAATTTTAAAATTTTATTTTAGATCTGAAATAATGTATATTAGATCTGAAATTAAAATTTTGATCAATAGATGATTGATTGTAAAAATATTTTATAAAATTCAAACTATTTTCAAACACCGAATCCAAACCCATATTAGCCCAGAACTTAATTGAGAATTAAGTGATCTAGATTTGAGAATCAAAGATCTAAGGCATAATTTTATAACTCATGGGTTAATGGGTTAGCTCGAGTCAAGTCCATTTTACTGGGTTAGACCTAGGGTTAGAAATCATTGATAATTGACCATGTTAGTAATTGATCAAATCTAATTAAAAATTAATTTTGATTGGATCAATTTCTTCTCTTGATCAATTTCAATAGTTGTAGTTGGTCAAGTCCATGTCTTTGATTAGATCAATATAGACTTTGAACGTAGCTCCATGGTCGAATCCAAGTCTATAAGTTGATCAAATTGAAAATGACTAACCAGTTGGTGTCTAATATAAGTATGGCAGCTTTGATTGATAGTCATTAATTGGGAGCTACTCACATAGATTGAGTCCATGTCGTGTTAATAGCATATCCCTCCCATCGATCTCATTTATCTGGCCAACATGATGAATCATATTTTGATCAGATCACTTAATGATTGGAGTTGACCCATGCTAACTAAGAAATCAGTATAACTGATTTAGGTGTCCATAGTTCAACTTGTCTTGAGTCTTCTTTATGATTTAGTGAAGTCAGTAGGCGGATTCATGACTGGTTGACTGGACCAGCTTATGCCTGATCTTCTTAAATCTAACTTTGTGAAGTCAGTGGGAGGATTAAGATTAACTGATCAAGTCTCATCTCATCTCTCAATTCAACTAATTAAATCTTCTAAAATTGTTAGGTTCCTAATATGAAATAGTTATAGCGACAACTAGATCATAGTCTCTCATTAAGTTGGGTGATAATGAGTCCAATGGTTTAGATGATCATTGGAGGTGCCACATGCCTGGTGCTCATCTAGCTGTCAGAATTATTATTCATAATATATTATTTTAGTTGTATCTTTCTGATGATGGTCAGGTTGGCCAAGCCACACTCGGATCTACTCACTCGTTTGTTAGATACACTCAATTCTGGTATGTTAATGGTTGGACCTAACCAGAACCTTCAGTGGAGGTGCCACACGCCTACTGAAGAGGTGTTTGGGGCAAAATTGAATACTAAAAATTATTTGATGAAATAATTGGTTAAGAACCTACCCGTGGGTATACAAGGGTTGGCCGAGCCACACTCAGGCCCATGTGCAGTCCATGTGGATTCTACTACCCACTAAGGAATTAGTGTAATTTCTCAAATTAAAGGTAGAGACTATCAATTCAAATAAAATAGTGGGAGAACCTTTAGACCAAAATCTATATCTTTAGGCTTAATCAATCATATACTAATTAGATTCTGATTTTTTTTTGCAGTTATGGCCACCACCTTGTCGCTTCGATCATTATTAGATAGTGATAAATTGATGGGATTAAATTTTGATAGCTGGTATCGAAAGCTCAAAATAGTCTTGGAGTATGAACGGATCTTGTATATATTGACAGATCCAGCACCCGAGGAGTCAGCTCTGAATACGCGTAGCACGGTCAGAGATACTTATCAAAAGTGGCTCAACGATCAAACTATGATTCATTGTATTATACTGGTGGTGATGAACGATGAGTTTAGCCATCATTTTGAGAATGCTCAGCCATAGGATATGTTACAAATATTGAACGAATCCTTTGGCACACCCGATGATGTTGAGAGGCATAAGACTAGTTGTGCCATCTTCAACGCTCGAATGAGGGAAGGAGCATCAGTCACTGATCATGTATTGTATATGATCGAGATGATTGAGTGCCTAAGTAGGCTTAACTTTTCTCTGCATGAGTAGTTAGAAAAAGATGCTATTCTGAACTCTCTGTCCAAGTCCTACCTCCCTTTTCTTACTCATTTTTGAATGATAAAGCCTGCAGTTAACTACTACGGTTTGCTGGGATTGCTGCAAAACTTTGAGAAAGATCACCAGCTCCAAAAAGAGTCGGTGAATATTATGGGAGGGTCTTCTTCTGAACGTCGATCTTTTAAGAAAGAAAAGAAGAACAAAAAGAACAAGAAAAGGGTGCAAAGTGCTGAGGCACCCAAGTCCAGTTAGACCAAGAAATTCAAGTTCGACCAGAGTCAGGCAGAATGCTTCTACTGTAAGAAGCAGGGACACTGAAAAAAGAATTATCCTTAATACATTGCCTCCCTGGATCCGAACAGACCGAGAAAGAAGTAAGTTATTGCTGGACAAGATAATTATATGATAACACCTTGTAATTTCTCAATTTGCAGTTTTACTACTTGGGTATTAGATATCAAAAGTCCTTTTAATATTTGCAATTCGTTGCAGGGTCTGCAGGTCAGTAGGAGATTTGAAGAAGGTGAAAGATTCCTTAATGTTGGAGATAAAAGATCAGTTCCAATTCTAGCGTTAGGGACTATTAAGCTTGTATTCAAGTCTAATATAATTGTTCTAAGTAAATATCACTTTTGTCCTTCCTTTTTATTGAATATTATTTCTGTAGGCCTTTTGGCCATGTACGATTATGAAATTTTTAATAAAAAAATATTTTTAATATCATTATGAATGGTGTTAATATGATGAATAGACAACTGAACAATGATATTTATATATTATCACAATCTGTTAGTGTAATGTACAAATCCAACAAATGTTCTAAAATTAGTGATGTCTCCGATATCTACCTTTGGCATTGTAGGTTAGGCCATGTTAATAAGAACAGAATAAACAGATTGACATAAAAGAGAATCTTCGAAGTCAGTGATTGTGAATTACTCCCAACCTGTGAGTCCTGGCTTCTTGAAAAAATGACCAAATCACCTTTTACTGAAAAAGATGAGCGAGCCAGTAAAGTTCTAAGTCTAATACATACTGATATATGTGGATCTATGAACACTAGTGCCAGAGATAGATATTATTATTTCATTATATTTACAGATGACCTATCGAGTTATGGGCATGTCTACTCAATGACACATAAGTCAGAATCATTTGAAATGTTCAAATAATTTTATAATGAAGTAGAAAAATAAATTAAAAAGAGTATTAAAACTCTTCAGTCTGACCGAGGAGGAGAATACCTCTCTAGTGAGTTTCTGACATACTTAGAAGAGAATGGGATTCTCTCACAATGGACCCCTCCTGGAACACCATAGCATAATGGTGTATCAGAAAGGAAGAATCGAATCCTACTAGACATGGTTCGATCCATGATGATGGATTTTGCAAGTCTGTCGATTTTTTTTTGGGGATACACACTCGAGTCGGCTTATTATATTTTAAATGAAGTTTCAAGTAAGTCTGTAAGTAAAATACCACATGAGATGTAGACAGGACGTAAGCCAGCACTCTCTCACTTGAGGATTTGAGGATGTCCAGCTTATGTCAAATGATTGAAAACTGATTAGCTTGGACCTAGTTCTGACAAATATCTATTTATAGGGTACCCAAAAGAGACTAAGGGTATTACTTCTACCTTGTTGACGAACATAAGGTATTCGTCAGTAATAGGGCTATCTTTTTAGAAAAAAAATTTTTTGATGAAGGAACTAATGCCTCAAAGATTGAACTTGATGAAGTTTGATCGGTAGAAGAACTGATACAATCTAGTAAACCCATAGAGTTAGACTTGATTAGATCAAATCTAGAACCTATTGTAGAAGCATCTTTAAGGAGATCCGGTAGAGTACTGCATCAACTGAATAGATACTATGATTTCTTAGTCTGAGACAGGGATCCAATTGAACTCGATGAGAACAATGAAGATCCGATCACCTATATAGATGCGATGCAGAGGTCTGACTTCGATAAGTAGCTGAAAGCCATGAAATCCAAATTGAAATCCATGAAAATCAATAATGTATGGATATTGATTGATCCACCTAAAGGGATAAAATCCATAGGGTGTAAGTGGATCTTCAAAAAGAAAAAAGATGCAGACAGAAAGGTGGAGACCTATAAAGCTCGTCTGGTTGCCAAGGGTTACCATCAGTATTATGAAATTGACTATGATGAGATATTTTCTCCTGTGGCAATGCTCAAGTCTATTCGGATTATGCTTGCAATAGCAGCACATCTAGATTATGAATTTAGCAAATGGATATAAAAATAGCCTTCTTAAATGGAGAGCTAGAAGAAGAGGTATATATAATATAACCTGAAGGTTTCATATCCACAAATGAGTCTAAGGTATGCAAGCTTCAAAGGTTCATCTATAGACTTAAGCAGGCATCTCGGAGTTGGAACACACATTTTGATAAAGTGATCAGAATGTATAGCTTCATTAAGAATGGAGAGGAACCCTGCATATACAAATGGGTTAATAACTCTGTGGTAGTATTTTTTATTTTGTATGTCGATGATATTCTCTTAATCGAAAATGACATCCCTGCATTACAAAAAATAAAAGTTTGGTTGTCATCATAGTTCTCTATAAAAAATTTGGGAGAAGCATCTTTCATCCTTGGGATGAAGATCTACAGAGATAGATTTAAAAAGTTGCTTGAATTATTTTAGTCGATGTACATTGATACTGTGCTGAAAAAGTTCAGTATGGAGAATTTCAAGAAAAGCTATCTTCCGATAGGCCAAGGAATCTCTCTTTTGAAGAGTGATTGTCCGACAACTCCTCAAGAGAGAAAGCGTATGAGTAGAATTTCATATGCTTCGGTAGTGGGATCTATTATGTATGCCATGATATGTATGCGATTGGATGTGGCATACTCATTAGGAGTAGTGAGCAGATACCAGTCCGATCCAGGTGAGAATCACTGGAAGGTCGTAAAGACCATCCTTAAATATTTGAGAAATACTAAGGATCAATGGCTTATCTTTGAAGAATCCGATCTAAAACTTATGGAGTTTATAGACTTCAATTTTTAGTTGGGTTATGATGATAGTAAAAGCATGTCAGGATATATTTATATCCTAAACGGTGGAGCAATCTGCTGAAAAAGTTTCAAGCACCACACTATGGCCGACTCTACTTGTGAGGTGAAATATATCGCAGCATCCGATGCTGCGAAGAAAGCTGTGTGGCAATGAAAGTTCATCAACGGGCTCAGAGTGGTATCCTCCTTTGATGGCCCTATCTTGTTGTACTGTGACAGTACTGATGCCATTGCTCAAGCAAAGGAATCAAAGTCACATCAGTGGAACAAGCGCATTTTATGCCGCTACTACCTGGTCTGAGAGATCGTGGATCAAGGTGATATCGAGCTTCAGAAGATCGATGGAAAGGAGAACCTAACTGACCCATTTACTAAAGTCCTCAATGTCAAGGAGTTCGAAGACGACAAATCAAAGATGGGTATACGATACTGCACTGATTGGCTTTAGTCCAAGTGGGAGTTATTGGAAATTATGTTCCAAAGTCAATCGTCAGCCTGTTGATGGTTGTGCTTATCATTGTAATTGTATATGAATTATTGAATTAATAAATATTATTTAGTTTTTCATCACTGTGTACATCTCATTTTGAACTCCTGTAATGTGTGAAGTCCTTAGGACTATTTGATTCGATATAGGAGGATATATTGTTTAGTCTTTAAATAAGTTTGCAATCAAATGATATGCTATTACTAGGATAGACATATCAAGTGTAGGTCGTTGTATGCCATATAGATTGATTGTCCTCTTAATCAAGGAGCATGGTGTTAGATGTGTGCCCTAGATGCCAGATTGGCTGATATATTCCTGTACAAATCTAAGGGCAAATTTATAATTTTCACTATAAATCAATAAATAGGTTATTCTTCTATCACATTATGTACATTATGTCTGTGATACATTCTTTGAGTTAGTAGGAATGTCAATTCATATTTTCAAGAGTTAAAAATTTAAGGCATGAATTTATATAACTAACTCATAAACAGCTCCTAACCATAGGATCATCACGAGGATGGTGATCGATCCAGAAGGTTGGTGTACGATCGCTTCTTAGGATAGATGTGTCTTGAGTCTACGGTGTGGAGACACCAGAGCGAGAGTACAGATATTCATTGAGAACAAGAGTACTAAGCATGACCACCTCGAGCAGTCATAAGGAAGTCTACCTTCTCGTCGATGACTAGCTCGATGCTGCAGTTGTGTGTCTAGTTTTTTGACCTGAGGTGCATCGACAGTTCACCTTATATGTGTTATAGTTTGACTACACCATAACTCAGTCTCCTAGTCATTTGGAACCTTGAGGTATATGTTGGCTGTAGCATATTCATTGTAGGAACTAGGTCGCACCAAGATGGGATCTATCAACCTCGGTAGATGAGAGGAGTAGTCCTATGATGATCGAAAGATTGAGTCCTTAAGCCCATGGCCATGATAGAGTGAAATAATAGAAAAAGAGTTTTCTATTGGGGTTTCACATCGGACTCAGATCGATCGATTGATTCATATGATTGATGTTGGGTTTGACGAGTTCACCTTAACCCTAATTCAGTCGGGACTCATGATAAAGAAACTTAATCACACAGGTAGCTGCATCGAGAGATTCATCTTTAGTTCTGATGGGTTGCCACCATATACTGCTAAGTATCACTGATAGATTTTGGAAGCAATTAGAATGATATTGATGATCGATCATTCTAATTGTCTGAATCAGAAGAGTTCTGGTCCATCGAAAGAAGTTTCGATGATGTCGATGATGAGATCACGACATGTCTCATTACCATATGAAATTGAACCTAACTGGGTCACACAAATAAGGGTTAGGGTCTGGATGTCATCAATTGGGCTAACCTAATTGATTTGGATAAGATCCAATTAGGTTCAAGGAAATCATGCTAGCATATGATTGAGCGTAACTTTCTCCTAGTGTAATCTTTTCTGTCTCTACTGAGTCAAATGTGATTTGACTCATCCAGAGAATCTTGAAAAATTTTTTTTCAATCTAAATAAAGCTTGTCCAGCTTAGAAAAGGTTTGTCTTAATTCATGAGATGAATTTAAGACAAGCACTTGCTAATTCCTGTCACCTGCCAAGTTCATTTTAGGATATTTGTCAAAAGTTGACACATGGGTCTTAAATTGAAGGCCACTTGGAATGAGCTTATTGAAGGATTTTTGTGGAGCCAAACCACATCAAATTGGGTGCCATAATTAGATTATGGCGCGAGCCCAATTGGATTAAGTGGGCACCCCAAGTGGATAAGGTTGGAGAGTCTTGATAAGTTTGGACTCTTTGGCGCCAACCTCTCTTTGTCCTTATCCAATGTTGGTGCCAACTTTGAGATAGAGACTTGGATTCTTATCTGATGTCATTAGATGACATCAAGCAATCAATCAAAATTTTTTCAAAATTTATTAAAATTTTTTGATTGGTTGAATGATGTGGCACTGCGCAGCATACAGGGTCTATATAAACCCTTCTGTGCCTCGGGTTAAAGGTAGAAGTTGTTTTATGCACCAAACCCAATAGCTACCACCTCCTCCCTTCTTCTCCACATCCTCCCTGCTCTCCTATCTTCCCTCTTCACATCCAAAGAGTTGGATGTTCATCTGGTGTAAGAAAAAGGCATGGTGATGCCTGGAACAGGAAGGCTGCAGGACATCTTTGAAAGGCTGCTGCTCCAACTTTAGAAGGAGTTCTGAAGTACTTTCAAATTAGATAGAGATCTAATTTTTGGAGCATAGATTTATGAGGAAAAGATATTTCAGGTCCTACCCAAGTGGATATTGATAGAGGCCAGGCGCTTGTGTGGCTACATCAAAACCTCAGACTGTGCTGAGATCATCTACAAGGTAATCAGATTACCCTTGAGGTATGTCTATACTTCTCATACTTTTAGATTTAATTTTAGATTTTAAATATTAGATAATAAAATTAAATTTAATAGATATTAGATCTAAAATAGTGTATGATAAAATTTTTAAATTATTCCACCTCAGATTTGATGAAATCTGGAAGATCTTATAAAGGAAAAAGGCGGTTTTTTCCTTCAACTGATATCAGAGCCAGATTTTTGGCTCTATTTCAGATCTAATTTAGATCTATTTTTTTTATATTTATTTATTTTATATTTAAAAAATTTTAAATATCATATCAAATGTGATAAGATCTGAAATTAAAATATTTAAAATTAAATCTAAGAAGATCTAACATGCATGAGATGCATGACTAGACTAGGATTAGTTGAATCCATAAACAGTCTTAAATTTTATGTTTTAATGAGATTAAAATATGAATTAAATTTAATTTATTCTTTATTTTTTTGATGTTATAAGTGTTATAATTAGATCAAAAAATAAAAAATAAAATTTTAATTTTTCTATAAAATTGATCTGTTGCATGCCTAGACTAGTTGTAGAATTATTCTAGTAACTTATCTAGAATAGATTTAATTTTGAATAGTTTAATTTAAATCTTATTTTTTAGATATTACATATAATATATTAGATCTGAGAGCATGTTAATTAAATCAATTTTTGATACATGAGATGTATGCAAAGCATGTATTAGTTAGATCTTAAATTGTATATGAGATATGTAAATTTAGATCTAACTAGTTTTGTAGTTAAATTTATATTTTTGATTAATGTGTTCCTCATGGCCGTCCGGTCATAAGAATGAAGTAGAATTTTAAGACCCTCTCTTCCCATTCAATGAGGTGTTCTTATAACGTGTAGGGGTGCTGCGTGTTCATCCTTAATCAGAAATCAAAACTTACTTTTCTGCAAAATCCTAGATCCTGAAATCCTATAATTTATTTTATATGTTTTGTTTATGAATCCAAACTTAATTAATTAATTAAGTTTATGAAATCAATTTGATCTAAAATTGAGAATTTCAGATCTAAGATATTTTCATAAAATTGGGTTCGGGCTTGGGTAGCTCAATTAGGTCTAACGGTTGATCAAATCGAATCAAGAGTTAGTTAGGTGGGATCATGAAAGCTAATAATTGACCAGCCTAATAGGATTAAGTCTGGATCAAGGTCGAATCACATTTAGATGTGACTCGATCAAGTTAAGACCTAATTTGGCTCAGTGGTTAGAGTCTGGATTGTAGGCTAACCCAATTGGTTCTGGTTCGATAATTTAGTGTCTAAGGTAAGTTGGGCAGATACGACCGACTAATTTTTAATTGGGAGCTACTCGACTCGAATGCATTCTTATCGAGTTAATGGTATATTCCTTCCATCGGTCTCACTTACTTGGCCATATGTGTCGACCCAATTTTGATTTGAGGTGGTTAACAATTCGAGCTGACCCATGCCACTAGGTTAGTCATAATTGTTATGACTATGTCAAGTCAAGTTTAATGAGACCTAAATCAAATCTTTCTAAGAAAATATTAAGTCTAGGTCGTCTACCATTGTGGAAGTGCGGACCCTTTCTGGGGTTGATTGTTCTCGGCTAGTTACAGTGGCTCAATTACATCGAAAAGATGCAACAATATCCATTAGGATTTGGATGCTACGAGTTAGAGGATAGGTTGGACTCAATATTTTGGATACGGTGAGGGACCCAATCAGGAATCTAGTTCGTGCAAATGGTGGGTCTGACTTAACTAAGGATTGGAGCAATATTCTGGACATGATGAGCTTCATGAATTAGAGGTCAAGTTTTGGGTGCACCATGATTAGAGAATCATTGGATAAGAGTTATCCACTCATCGATTGACCCATCACCAATAACTGTTAGGTGAGGTGATGAGCCAGTTGGTGAAACCACACCACCCACTAGAAATCACTGATCATGGAGATTTTCACATCTCTACCAAGGGAGTGTAGAGATCTAAGAAAATAGTGAGAGCCTAATTTATTTAAAAATAAAATCCCTAAATAAATTGGTTAAGTCTGATTACAAACTCTAACTAGAAACTTTTGACTCTCTACAGGAAACATGTCTACCTCCAACCCCCTGACCAAAATACTAGACACCCACAGATTGACTGGACCCAATTTTAAGGACTGATTGAAAAACTACAAAATTATTTTGGGTTCAAAAAAATTGACTCATGTCTTGGACTAGGACCCACCTGCCATGCCAGTGTTGCGAAATTTGAGTACAAGGGTAAAATGATAATTTTAAAACCTTTTCAAAATCATTATTTTATAGTGGAAATAATTAATTAATCTAATTAATTAACATATATTTACCCTACACTAGGATCTAGATATGATATACAGCATGCATGGATTTAAATTTGAAATTCAAATTTGAATAGTAAACACTTTACTGTTCTGTGTTCAGAACACGATACCTTTATACGGGTAGTCGATCTCCACAATCTGATCATCGTCAGGAGGCTCTGATCATCACGACATAGGCACACAGCATGTCTGGTCTCTGTGGATCATCCACATGAGATTTCTGGTCTGATCGGCTCCTCATGAGTGCTAGCTCGTTGTAGAGCCCTTTCAACAGCCGATGCCGATCGAACTCCTTCAATCGATGTCTGCCGATTCTTTGGATGCTCTAGATCATTAGCAAACGTGCTTGAGAGCATGTTGAAGATCTTTCTAAAATTTGGTGGGCTCACGACACTCGTAGCTCACCTTCTCACTTCCTGAACCCCGGGCTGAAACCCTAGGGAACTCATTAGAAACCCTGCACCCACTTGTTTTTTCTTTTCTTTCTTTTTCTCTAGAAAGGATATGGACTTCTTACTTGTGCACAAGGCTTCCTCACGGCCCACTCTTTTTCTTCAAAAAATTCTTATGCACGTCCCACTTTTCTCCCCTTTTTAAAACAATATTGAACGTGTCTTATCCACGTGAGAGGATAAAGATAAGTGGTTGCACATTTGAATTCAAATTGAGTTTGAATTCAAATGCAAACCAACTCATCCCTATCCACTTTTGGTGTGAGAAGAGAAGGATGTGGACTCTTTGTGCGTGGAAATGTTTCATGAGAAATCTTTTCTCGTGTAAGTTATGTGGCGCACAAGATGGATAAGCATGAAGGCACAAGAGATAAGTTATCCATTCAAATTTAAACACGCTTTGAATTTGAATGGTTAACTAATCATCTTTATCCATCCATATGGTGCACAAAAGTGGGCGTGGGGAGGGCTTTGTGTGAGAAAAAATTCATGAGAAATTCCTTCTCGTGAATTCAAATGGGTGCAGTGGATGTGAGGTGGCGCAGGGAGTTTGGGTCAAGGTGGTTTCATTATTTAAACCAACCTAATTGAACCAAATAAGTTAGGCCCAATTAGACTAATTTAAATTCAACTTAATTAGGCTTAATTAGGCTCAATAAAATTTTAATCAAATCAAAAATTGACTAAGCCCAATCCCTGATCAAATCAGGGACCAAACCATCTCGACGATTAGGTCAACTTTTAACCTAATCGGGTCAAACCCAACTGAATCCAATTTAATTGAACTTGATCCAAAAATAATTACTCAATCAAATTGAGTTAATTAGTGATCAAATCATTAATTAAACATCTCATAAATATTGAGTCTAAATTCGATGGGCAATCGGGTATCAAAGTTCATCAATATGAAACCTTGATCGAAGAGTCCCAAACCAGTGGAACTCTTGACCCCGGTACCCAAAATGTGTGGGACCTATGATCAGAGAATCCTGATTCTCGATCATAGAGTCTCAGACACGTAGGACTCATAGTCCATGAATATTAGGACTCTTCATCAGCCATCAGATCAGATAGGAACCTCTAATGTGTGTGACCCCACAGGTTCAAACTTAAGCCGGTAGCATAGGAACCAATTTCTGTACTAATCGAAGTGACCATCTAGCAATGGTACCCGATATTCGGATAGGTCGAATAGTCACAATCGCAACACTTAGAACCTACATGAATATTGTTACTGTATAATTCATCCCTTTTGACTCCTGTGTTTAAGACGACTCAGGGTTAAACTATTAACCCTGATTAGATCATTCGAGTTGTGTTCAACTCAAACAGTCCTGTGACTCCTTACTAGGACTACCCTGGCCAAGATTTTACTAAATTGAAACACGACTGTACACAGCTCCTGAACTGGAGTGGTCAATCCCATCTTGACACATGCACCGACAAGTCAAGTACTTGACTACACCCAGCAGCCTTCCGTCACTGAATTAAAAATTCAGGTAGTCCAGTGCCTAAGTGCAGTGAGTTGCTTGCAAGTCACCATGGCGGTCTCAGGTCGGAGGGATATTTATACCCATATCCCATCGGAGCAAATCTTGACAGCAGAAATAGCTCCAGAGTCGGTCACGTTCGGTGCAGATGTATCCTTACATCTCACCTGTATGCCATACCAGTGTCTCCACACTCCTTGGTTAAGAGGACAACCAACCTATATGGCACACAATGACCTATGCTCGATAAACATTATTGTCCTTGGTAACAACGTATCATTTGGTTGCGAACAGGTTTAAGGACTAAATGACAAATCCTCTTTTTTCGAGTCTAAATAGTCCTAAGGACTTCAACGCAACATAGGAGTTCATTAGAAGATGACAATTTATGATGAAAAATATCAAAATAACTTTTATTTATTTATAATTCATGTACTAATACAACAAAGAGCACAACCATCAATAGGCTGACGATTGGTTTTGGGACACTATTCCCAACAGCCAGCACGTCCGACTGCTGAACAGAGAGCGTCTCTGAAAAAGTAGACAGATGATGATAACAAAGCAAGGTACTATGTGTTGGGTGTAATGTCTGATGACTTGCAGCGCCAGCATGAGAATATTTTGACTATCCACCAAATGTTGGCTCACCTACAAGAGTTGTTTGGTGAACAGAGTCGCACGGTCAAGTATCAAGTCTGTCAAAGATTTTTTAAGGCCAAGATGCGTGATGGGCAATCAGTCCAAGATCATTGTTTGACAATGATCAAGGACCTTAAGGAGCTTGAAAAATTTAGTATCATCTTAGATAAAGATTTTCAGATTGATGTGATCCTTCAGTCCTTGTCCGATGCATATGGTCAGTTCATCATGAACTTCCATATGCATAAGATGCAGTGTACCTTGGCCGAGTTAATGAACATGCTGGTTACGACTGAGCTTTCTATGAAGGGTTCAAAAGGCTCAGTTCTTATTGTAGAGTGGACTTCTTCCAAGAGAAAGTCTTTTGAAAAGAAAAAGAAGTCTGTGAAGAAGCAGAAGGTGGATGGCAAGAAGAAGAAGACAGAACCAAAGAAGAAGGCTGCTGATAAAGAAAAATATTTCCAATGCCAATCAGATGGCCATTGGAAGTGAAAATATCCTCAGTACCTGGCCACCCTAAAGAACAAGAAGGATGGTCCTTCTGGAGGTATGCTCATTTTAGAATCTAACCTTACGATTTCTTCTGCATCCAGTTGGGTGCTTGACTCTGGTTCTAGTGCTCATTTGTGTACTTCTATGCAGGATCTTGAGGAGAATAGGAGGTTGAGGGATGGGCAGATGATCCTACATATCAGAAACGGAGCAAGAGTTGCTGCTGTAATCGTGGAAATCTACCTTCTGCGATTACCATTAGGATTAGATTTAGTTTTAAGAGACTGTTATTATGTGCCTGCAGCAAGTAGGAATTTGATTTCTGTTTCATGTTTAGCACAAGAAGGCTATGTGATTAGCTTTCATAAGGACCATTGTAACATTTTTTATGAAAATAATAAAGTTACAAATGGTTTTGTCATTAACGGTCTCTATCAGTTACATGTTGATGTATCTGTATTTAATATCGAGCAAAATGTGAATGCCATAGAAATTAAAAGGCCTAGAGATAGTCTAAATAATAGGTATCTGTGGCACCTAAGGCTAGGTCATATAGCGGAAGATAGGATTAACAAATTGAAGAAATCCAGACTATTGAGTCCGTTGACTTTCGAGTCATATCCAGTTTGTGAATCATGCCTTTAAGGCAAAATGACCAAGCTTTCTTTTGTGAGACATGGGGAAAGGGCCACAGACCTACTTGTCCTAGTACATACGGATGTGTATGGCCCATTTGATGTGCCGGCTAGAGGCAACTACGTCTATGTCATTATCTTTACCGATGATATGTCTAGGTACGGATATGTGTTTTCAATGAAACACAAGTCTGAAGTTTTTGAAAGATTCAAAGAATTCAGACATGAGGTAGAAAAACAAACAGAAAAACTCATTAAGTTTCTTCAATCAGATTGAGGAGGTGAATACCTTAGTCAGGAGTTTTTAGACTATCTTAAGAACAATGGTATAGTCTCTCAATGGACTCCACCTGGAATGCCTCAACTCAATGGGGTTTCAGAATGGAGAAACCGGACCCTATTAGATATGGTCCGTTCCATGATGAGCTTCACAAATCTTCCTGAATTTTTTTGGGGATATTATCTCATGATAGCAATTTATGTATTGAATAGGGTTTCCTCTAAAATCGTTCCTACCACACCGTATGAGATATGGCATGGTAAGAAGCCAAGTCTGAATTATCTCAAAATTTGGAGTTGTCTAGCTCATGTTAAGAGACAGTAGACGGACAAGTTAGAGTTCAGGTCTTTTAGAGCTCGATTCATAGGATATCCTAAAGAGTCATTAGGATACTATTTTTATATTTCAAAAGACGACAATGTGATTGTGAGTCGAAATGCTATTTTTTTTGAAAAATAGTTTATTCAAGATAGTGGCATCGAAAGAATAATTAAGCTTAAGGAGAATGTCTCTCAAGAGTAACGAGCTAAAGAACCTAAGAAACCTAATCAATTAGAACCAGTCCTAACACAACCTCTTCCACCTCATAGATCGACTAGGATTTTCTGTCCTCCTGAAAGGTACTTAGGTACTATATGAGAGGATGTAGAGAAAATATTTCTCACGGAAAATGGAGTTTATGGTGATGATCCCAAGACCTATGATGAGGCGATATCAGATATCGACTCCGAGAAATGGTTAGAGGCAATGAGATCAGAAATTGACTTGATGCACTCAAACCAAGTCTGGACCTTGGTAGATCTACCTGAAGGTATTGTACCTATTGGGTGTAAATGGATCTTCAAGAGAAAGATAGGTACAGATGAGAATGTGGAGACATTTAAGGCTAGGCTCGTAGCGAAAGGTTATAGTCAGCACGAAGGCATTGACTATCAGGATACCTTCTCGCCCGTAGCCATACTAAAATCCATCCGCACACTGCTTGCTGTTGCAGCCTATTTCAATTATGAAATATGGTAGATAGACGTGAAAATGACATTCTTAAATAGACATCTTGAGGAAGATATCTATATGAAACAGCCACTTGGTTTCACATCCAGTGATGATGATCACAAGGTCTGCAAGCTGCAAAGGTCCATTTATAGACTTAAGCAAGCATCTCAGAGCTGGAATACTCATTTCAATGATATGATCAAAATGTTTGGTTTCATCAAGAACGAGGAAGAACCATGTGTGTTCAAAAAGGTCAGTGGGAGCGTAGTTGTCTTCCTCGTATTGTACGTAGATGAAATCCTCCTAATTGGGAATGACATTCCCATGTTGATCTCAGTCAAAGTTTGGTTGTCTAAGGAGTTCTCTATGAAAGATCTAGGAGAGGCATCCTTTATACTGGGTATTAAGGTCTATAGAGATAGACCAAATAGGATGCTGGGACTTTCACAGAAGATGTACATAGAGGAGGTGCTAAAAAGGTTTAGTATGAAAAATTTCAAAAGAGATTTAGTACCTTTTAGACATGGTATTCATCTCTCCAAGAAGATGTGCCCTAGCACACCTGAGGAGATTGAACGCATGAGCAAGATCCCTTATGCTTCGATAATAGGGAGCCTCATGTATGCCATGCTATGTACACGACCTGATAGAGCCCATGCTATGAGTGTCACAAGCAGATATCAGTCGAATCTAGGTGAAGAGCACTGGACTTCTGTGAAATGTATCCTTAAGTACTTAGGAAGAACTAAGGATATGTTTCTAGTCTTTGGGAATGGAGAACCTCAGATTCAGGGATATACAAACTCAGACTTTATGTCTGATATAGATGATCGAAAGTCGACATTTGGGAGTCTGTTCAATTGCAATGGTGGTGTAGTCAGCTGGAAGAGTTCCAAGCAGACGGTGATTGCTGATTCCACCATGGAGGCAGAGTACATTGCTGCATCGAAAGCTATGAAGGAGGCATCTGGTATAAGAAGTTTGCCGCAGAGCTTGGAGTGATGTCATCGGATGCCATACCTCTTTACTATGATAATAATTATGCCATAGCCCTAGCTAAGGAGCCAAGGTCTCATCAGAAGTCCAAGCACATCGAGCGGTGATTCCATTTGATCCGTGATTACCTCGAAAAGGATTATGTCGAGGTCAAGAGAGTCGACTCCACAGACAATGTGGCAGACCTACTGACAAAGCCATTAGGCCAGCAAAAGATCGAAGTCCACCTTGAGAAGATGGGACTTAGATATGTAGCCAATTGGCATTAGGTCAAGTGAGAGTTTGTTAGATGTGTGCCCTAGATGCCAGATTGGCTGACACATTCCTGTACAAATCTAAGGGCAAATTTATAATTTTTACTATAAATCAATAAATAGGTTATTCTTCTATCACATTGTGTACATTGTGTCTGTGATATATCCTTTGAGTTAGTAGGAATGTCAATTCATATTTTCAAGAGTTGAAAATTTAAGGCATGAATTTACATAACTAACTCATAAACAGCTCCTGACTATAGGATCATCACGAGGATGGTGATCGATCCGGAAGGTTGATGTACGATCGCTTTCTTAGGGTAGATGTATCTTGAGTCTACGGTGTGGAGATATCAGAGCGAGAGTACAGGTATTCGTTGAGAATGAGAGTACTGAGCATGACCACCTCGAGCAGTCATAAGGAAGTCTACCTTCTCGTCGATGACTAGCTCGATGCTGCAGTTGTATGTCTAGTTCTTTGACCTGAGGTGCATCGATAGTTCACCTTGTGTGTGTTATAGTTTGACTACACCATAACTCGATCTTCTAGCCATTCGGAACCCTGAGGTGTATGTTGGCTGTAGCATATTCATTGTAGGAACTAGGTTGCACCAAGATGGGATCTATCAACCTTGATAGATGAGAGGAGTAGTCCTATGATGATTGAAAGATCGAGTCCTTAAGCCCATGGCCATGGCAGAGTGAAATAATGGAAAAAGTGTTTTCCATTGGGGTTTCACATCGAACTCGGATCGATCGATTGATTCATATGACTGATGTTGGGTTTAATGAGTTCACCTTAACCCTAATTCAGTCGGGACTCATGATAGAGGAACTCAATCACACAAGTAGTTGCACCGAGAGGTTCATTTTCAGTTTTGATGGATTATCATCACATACTACTAGGTATCACTTTTGGAAGCAATTAGAATGATATTGATGATCGATCATTCTAATTGTCTGAATCAGAAGTGTTCTGATCCATCGAAAGGAGTTTCGATGATGTCGATGATGAGATCATGACATATCTCATTGCCATATGAAATTGAATCTAACTGGGTCACACAAATAAGAGTTAAGGTCTGGATGTCATCAATTAGGATAATCTAATTGATTTGGATAAGATCCAATTAGGTTCAAGAAAATCGTGCTAGCACACGATTGAGCCTAACTTTCTCCTTGTGTAATCTTTTCTGTCTCTACTGAGCCAAATATGATTTGACTCATCCAATGAATCTTGAAAAGGTTTCTCTCAATCTAAATGAAGCTTGTCCAGCTCAGAAAAGATTTGTCTTAATTCATGAGATGAATTTAAGACAAGCACCTGCTAATTCCTATCACCCGTCAATTTTATTTTAGGATATTTGTCAAAAGTTGAGATATGGATCTTAAATTGAAGGCCACTTGGCAAGAGCTTATTGAAGAATTTTTGTGGAGCCAAACCATATTAAATTGAGCACCATAATCAGATTATGGCATGAGCCCAATTGGATTAAGTGGATGCCCCAAGTGGATAAGGTTGGAGAGTCTTGATAAGATTGGACTCTTTGGCACCAACCTCTCTTTGTTCTTATCCAGTGTTGGTGCCAACTTTGAGATAGAGGCTTGGGTTCTTATCTGATGTAATCAGATGTCATCAAGCAATCAATCATAATTTTTTTAAAATTTATTGGAATTTTTTGATTGGTTGAATGATGTGGCACTGCGCAGCATACAGGGTCTATATAAACTCTTCTGCGCCTAGGGTTAAAGGTAGAAGTTGTTTTATGCACCAAACCCAATAGCTGCCACCCCCTCCCTTCTTCTCCACATCCTCCCTGCTCTCCTATCTCCCCTCTTCATGTCCAAGGAGTTGGACATTCATCTGGTGCAAGGAAAAGGCGTGGTGACGCCTGGAACAAGAAGGCTGTAGGACATCTTCGAAAGGCTATTGCTCCAACTTTAGGAGTTCTGAAACACTTCCAAATCAGATAGAGATCTGATTTTTAGAGCATAAATTCATGAGGAGAAGATGTTCCAGGTCCTGCCTGAGTGGATACTGGTAAAGGCCAGGTGCTTGTGTGGCTACATCAGAAACTCAGACTGTGTTGAGATCATCTACAGGGTAATCACCTTTGAGGTATGTCTATACTTCTCATACTTTTATATTTAATTTTAAATTTTAAATATTAGATAATAAAATTAAATCTAACAGATATTAGATCTGAAATAGTGTAGGATAAAATTTTTAAATTATTTCACCCCAGATTTGATGAAATCTAGAAGATCCTATAAAGGAAAAAGATGATTTTTCCTTCACGTGGAGACACTGGTATGGCGTGCAGATGAAATATAGGAGTATATTTCACTGAACGTGATCAACTTCGAAGCGCTTTGCTATCAAGAGTCACTCTGATGGGATATAGGTATAAGTGCCCCTCTAATCTGAGATCACTACGGTGACTTGCAAGCAACTCACTATGCTTTGGTGCCGGACTACCTAAATTTCTAATTTAACGATGAAAGATTTTTAGGCATAGTTAAGTACTTGTGAAGTCGGTGTGTGAGTCAAGATAGAATTGATCCCTTCAAATAAGTAGGAGTTAATGTATTAGTGTATTTCAATTCAATAAAATCTTGGCCAGGATAATCCATGTGATAGATTTTAAAAATTAAAATATAATATAGATGACCATATTAAGGTTGGTAGTTAAACCCGAGGTCACCTTGAGTATTTAGGTCAAAGAGATAAATTATATGATAACTATATTCAAATAGGTTCTTGAGTGTTGCTGAGCATACATTCGGTCTATCCGAATGTCGGGAACCATTGCTAGATGGTTACTCTGATTGGTATAGGAATCAGTTCCTGTGCCATTGGCTTGGGTTCGAACTTATGGGATTACATATATGAGAAGTTTTTCTCCGATCACTTGGCTAATCTGAAGAGTCTCAGTCAACGAAGACTCTGGTGAAGAGTCTCACTTGATGGAGACTCTACTGAAGAGTCCCACTGGATGGAGAGTCTAGAGAAGAATCCCACTAGACTTGGACTCTATCATTAATAAAAGATTAATTAGTAATTAAATTATTAATTAGCTCAATTTGATTAAGCATTAAAGTTTGGATCAAGTCTGATTGAATTTGATTCAATCAGGTCAAGTCTGATTAAGTTATGAGATGACCTAATCGGTAAGGAAGAAATGATCCTGATTTGATCAGATCTATGGCTCAAATAGCTGTTGTGGTATGAGCTTAGTGAATGGGTCTGCTATATTATTCTTTATATCTACTCATTCAAGGACAATATTTTTTCTCTCTACAATTTCTCGAATAAGGTGGAAGCATCTAAGGATGTGTTTGGATCTTTGATGAGACCAAGATTTTTTAGCTTGAATAACGGCCCCAATATTATCACAATATCGTGGCATCGGTTCTTCAATCTCAGAAACTACTCCTAAATCCATGATGAACTTCTTCATCCAGACAGCTTCCTTAGTGGCTTCACTAGCAGCGATATACTCTACCTTGTAGTTGAGTCAGCTACTGTCCGCTGCTTGAAACTCTTCCAACTTACTGCCCCACTATTTAGGATAAATACGTATCCTGATATTGACTTACTATCATCTGGATCGGATTGAAAATTAGAATCTGTATATCCCTCTAGTTTCAACTCTGATCCTCCTCCATATATAAGAAAAATATCTTTAGTCTATTTTAGGTACTTCAAAATATTTTTCACAGCTTTTCAATGATTCTCTCCTAGATCCACCTAAAATCTGCTAGCTACGTCCAAAGTATAAGCTACATCAGGCCTGGTACATAGCATGGCATACATAATTGATCCCACAGTCGAAGCAGAAGGGATTTCACTCATCCTCTTTCTCTCTTCTGGTATCTTAGGACACATTTTCTTAGAGAGATGTATACCATGACTTATAGGTAGGTAACATCTCTTACTAACCTCCATATTAAACCTCTTTAATATGAGATTTATGTATCGTGACTAGGATAAGCCTAACATCCTTTTAGATCTATCTCTATAGATCTTTATACCCAATATATAGGATGCTTCACGCAAATCTTTCATGAAAAACTTATTCGATAGCCAAGTCTTAACCGATTGCATTATTGGGATATTATTCCCAATGAGCAGTATGTCATCGACATACAAAACCAAGAAGAGAACAACACTCCCACTTGTCTTCTTATACACACATGGTTCATCTTTATTTTTGATAAAGCCAAACCGTTTGACTGTCACATCAAATCGAATTTCCAGCTCCTCGAAGCCTGCTTTAATCCATAGATGGATCTCTTTAGCTTGCATACTTGATTTGCCCTTCCACTTGAGATAAATCCCTCTGACTGAGTTATATTGACTTCTTCCTCTAGATTACCATTGAGAAATGTAGTCTTGACATCCATCTGTCAGATCTCATAATCATAATATGCTGCTATAGCAAGCAAAATCCTAATGGACTTGAGCATGGCCACTAGTGAGAAGGTTTCATCATAGTCAATTCCTTGCTTTTGTCTGAAACCCTTCGCTACCAACCTAGCTTTGTATGTTTTTACTTGGCCATCTGCTCTGATCTTCTTTTTGAAGATCCACTTGCACCCTATTAGGGTCACACCCTCAAGTGCATCAACCAAAGTCACACTTGGTTAGTGTACATTGAGTCCATCTCAGATTTCATGGCTTCCAACCATCTGTCTGAGTCTCTACTTATGACAGCTTCCAAATAGGTCAGTGGATTATCATCTTGAATGATATTGATCGAATTATCATTCTCAATAAAAAATCATATCTCAGAGGTGCTTGACACACTCTATCTGATTTTCGGAGAGGAGATGTGTATTGTGGATGTACCTCATCTTTAGGTACTTCTGATTGAGGATCTTCTTATGGTCTAACCATTGATATTTCTGGATCGATTTGTAGATCATAAACTTTAGTAAGTTCAATATTCCTCCCACTGCCTCCTTCTTGGATAAATTCATTCTCCAAGAAAGTGACGTGCCTACTAAAAAATACTTTTTGATCAGTAGGGTGGTAGAAATAGTATCCATTAGTTTTTTTAGAATACCCTACAAACCTATACTTGTCTGATCTAGCACTAAGCTTATATCTAAAAATATTTTTGACATAAGCTGAACAGCTCCAAATCTTAAGATGTTTAAGATTAGGCTTCCTTCCCTTCCATATCTCATATGGTGTGCTTGCAACAGACTTTAAAGATATTTTGTTTAATATGTATGCGGCAGTCTTTAGGGCATATCCCCAAAAAGATATTGGAAGATCAGTGAAGCATATCATAGACCGCATCATATCCATTAAAGTGCGATTTCTCCTTTCTGCTACACCATTTAACTAAGGTGTATAAGGAGGGGTCCATTCAAAGAAAATACATTTACTTTTAAGATGATCAAAAAATTTACTGAATTAGTATTCTCCTCCTCGATCAGATTGAAGAACCTTGATACTTTTTTAGTTTATTTCTCAACCATACATTGATACTCCTTGAACTTATCAAAGGCTTCAGATTTATGTTTCATAAGATACACATATCCGAACCTTGATAAATCATTGGTAAAGGTAATAAAATAGGAGTATCCACCTCTAGCCTAAGTTGTCATTGGTCCACATACATCTGTATGTACTAGGGTTAACAACTCACTTGCCCTCTCTCCATATCCAGAAAATAGAGTCTTGGTCATCTTATCCATGAGACAAGATTCATAAGTTTTGAATGATTCATAATCATACGGGTCAAAGAATTTCTCTTTGTATAACTTGTTTATCCTTGACTCACTAATATGACCAAGACGGCAATGCCAGAGATATGTGATATTCACATCTTCTCTATTTTTTTCATATTTCTTTCAATATGAAAAATATTTTCATTGAGTGCAAGAATTAAAAGATTATTATCAATATAACCACTGCTATAAAATTTATTAGAAAAAAAAAATAGAGCATCCTTTCAGCCTTATTTCATCACCTTGTTTTAATAACAAAGTTATAAAAATAATATTTTTAATGACCTTTGGCGTATAATAACAGTCTTTCAATACTAAAATTTTGCTTGAAGGTAGATCAAGCATACAGGTTCTCACAGCCTCTGTGCTAATGGACTCTCCACTTATGCCATAAAGCTCGAAGTAATCTTTTTTCAGACCTTTGATATTCTGTAGTCGCTATAATGAATTACAAATATGCGATCCATAGATAGTATCTAATACCCAAGTATCAGAGTCTGAACAACTCAATAAAAAATAGGTTTATATTATATACACACCTTTTGGTGCTATACTTGCACCCTACTTCAAACTTATAAGATTATTCTTACAATTATACTCCCAATGTCCAAACTTGCCACAAAATAAACAGTTAATATCTATATGAATATTTTTTGCCTTCTCATTATTACTGACCATCCCAAGATCAGAAATATCCAGAACATTAGAGTTCTTCTCCGATATGAACTTAACTTGCAAGTTCCTCAACCCATCTACATAGTTGGGATCAGTCAACATGTTTTTATCTATAGTGTTATGCTGTGAAAATAAAGAAGCCATAATGCAGACTTAAATCTGTATAAATAAAGAACAATAGTATAAGCAAACCACTCAAGTTTGACATGCATAACTAGTTGAGAATTTTTAAAACTAGTTATGTCTCCCACTATTTTATCGGATACCATAGCCCTCTCTTATGGTAAAACAAAAAATCCTAATCTGATTTCTTAATGGGATTTAGACCCTAATCCCTCATTGAAGTCTTATGGATATCACAACAAATCTTAATAAGTTCAAAAATAGACAAACCTATCCAATTGCATCTCATGCAACTCTTAACATAAACCTTGCCTCTAAAAATACTCACAGCCTTGTGGATATCATAACAAACTATAGTATTTTGTAGTTAAGTCAGACTCTTCATTTTCATACAGTCATATCTGAAAAATGCTGCCCTTGTGGATATCACAACAAAGCAACATATCCAAAATATACTGTAAAGCATCTAATATGCACCAAGAAAAATCCACATCAATCCTCATAGAAAGCCTTGTGGATATCACAACAAACCTACTATAATTTTTGATAAGATATTGACTAGGCATGAAGGAAGGTATATGTAGTGTTCAAAATACTGAGCTACCATCATTCAAGATTCGAACTAATCAATTGGCTAGAAAAGTGTTAAGATTGGTGGGGGTCCTCCCGTTGCTTTTCTTAGACACCAATAAAATTGGCTAGGCCAACAATGGAACCAATTAAATAACCACTGTACTTGAAACACTCCTTAGACACCAATTAATTAATCGATTCAAAAAAATAGATCAGCTACTGGTTCACAATACTATGACTTAGTATGATTTTTATGAGGACTTTAATGGTCTCAAGCACATCTTAAATCAATCAATCATAATGATGCACAAATATAGTTGTATCATAACAACTAAACATAGCATCCAGTCATATCTCTAAGATATGAAAAACAAAATCATACAATATGACTATAACTAGCATTTTAAGCATATCACATATGCATGAAGTTCTAATAATATGCATGAATACAAAATACTCTTTTCACAGTTCTTCTTCTTGGGACATCATAGTGGCACCCCTACACGCCATAAGAGTACCCTATTGAATAGAAAGAGAGAGGATCTCTGAACCCTACTTGCTCTTATGATCGGATGGCCTGGTAATGAACCTCAATTAGAGTACTAAGCTACTAAAAAAATTCTACACATACATCATGTATTTTATATTTAAAACATATCTCTAAGACATACTAGGGTTTGGATGTTCAATCGGGTTCCACCCTTGAGCTGACTTGAACCAAACTAAAAACCCATGCTTGATCACAATCAAGATAATAATTTAACCTTTGATTATATAGATCAAGGTAGGCTCTGATATCACTGTTAGATTCTGGTGGCACAGCAAAAGGATTAGATATTTAAAATTTTTATTAAAAATATTCGATGCACCAAAAATCTTAATGCCCGAAAATCCTAATGCTTAGAAACTCTTGACTATATCCATCAAAGTATAATAAAATAAATTTAGATCAAAAGAATATCTATAATATTAATCTAATTTTTATGAGGTATCTAAGTGTCTGCCCTCCAATGGTGATCCACACAAAAATTGAATCAAAGACAGCGCTCCTTCTTCATCTTGCTTCAAGAGTTCTAGCCCTTAGAACTCAACCAGCCACCAATTGATCAGATCTTCCTCCAGACCTGAGTCTGAACTTTTCTAAACCATCCACTAGACTTGACCACCTTTTTCTAGACCTCTTAAACCCTTAGAGCTATTAGGATTAGGCTTGTCTTAAAAGAACAAGCCTTGTCCTAAAACCTAGAGTTGTAAGAGAGGGAGAGAGGGAGTGGATAGGGGATGTAAGAATTGAATGATCACCCCATCTACCATCCCCTATTTATAGTACTAGATGGGGTGCTAATAGAAAAGGCATTCCTCATCTAGAAAGGTATATCAAGTCCTCGTATCACTTATCTGAGAGTCCTTAAACAGAAGGACTCTTCAGGGGGTGATATGTCGATTCCTGCCTTCTCACACATGCATGCCCAGAACAAGATGCTTTTCACATCTCTTCACACATCAGATTAGTGTGAAATTTTGCCACATAAACCTTTATTCAAATAGGAAGGCTATCACTAAATGACACATTATTTGGATAAGAGTTCATATATCAAAAAGATTTTTCACCGAAGAGATGTGTGAGCACCTTTTCCCTATCGTGCGCGCGCACCTTCTTCCTGTCACCAAAGGCCATAATCTGATAATTTTTCAAATTTTTACCATGTGATCAGCACTTAAAATTGATCCTTATCATAAAAATTATCAGACAAAAAGTCACTTAAGACTCCCTAAATAGAAGGAGTCTTCGCATCCCTTCGCACATCCAGTAAAAACTATCGTGCATGCAGCAATGTTTTGAGCAATTTTTTCATACACAATCTATAGATTTTTCATACTTCAAAAAGGTGTGCTAAGTGGCTCATCATCTAATCTACTTGTAATAAAAAATAGAAGCCTAAAACAGAAGGATTCTCAGTCCTTCTCCACACCACAAATAAAGTGCACATGCATTTTGCATATTAGCGCCAAGAGTCCTTAAGTTGGACTCTTAGTTATTTGGCGTGTACACTAGATATGGTGCCTCATTTTGACTACTTCCAGGTGGCTTGACCTGACCCAAATGCTCACCAAATTAGGCTAGCAAATGAGCAAGGCATGAGACCAAATTGATCTCTAAAAGGGCTAGGGATTCCACACGTGCTAGAATGCTTATCGGAACCCCGATTGAATCCAAAATTTCAATCAACCTTTCTAAAAAAGGGCCCTTAGCCAATTTCTATATGTGTGTGACCCATTGAGTTTCACATCTAGCTAATAGTAGGTCTGGGTGCAAGTTGACCTAATTTGATTAGAATTTAATCTAACCAATTTAGGTCCAATCGAGCTAATCTGATTTTAGTAATTAGAACTCTTTCTAATTGGCGTTCGAATTAAACTCTTTAATTCGATAAAAAATCTATAAGTCAAGATTGACATCTAACAATATATCATGACTATCTAAAAAAATATAAAAATTTAATAAAAATATCAAATATATCTTTCAGTGATAAGTTACCATGCGATACAATCTTTCGATCATCCCAGCACCCCAAATATGTTCATGAGTATGGAATCATGTCAAACTCAAACACATATTCATATCAATTCTTAATTAACCAATGATAACTCTAATAAAGAAGCATTAGAAACTCTTTCTAATCTCCTTCCTACTTTTGGCCAAAAGATTTTTTCTGAGTCATCTACGAATGAGAATACATAGGATGCGATCTCCTCTTACTAGGAGCGATCGATTCCATGTTGACCTACTCACAACCTTCATACACACTCCTACCATATCCAGAAAGCCCCGTACATATCTTAAAGCCATGCTTGAGTATGAGCCAAAATATGAATTCATATGCATAAGATTTCATGGTGATCTCAGGTCTAAGGATCACTTGTACAACTCTCACTTAGAGAACCATCTTTGACATGCAAGTAAGGCTTCCATAAGATGTTCTCTTTCATCGAGTCAATTCAGTAGACTCATTTCTCAAATGAACACCCATATCCTTGTATTAGTATCCCACACAAGTAGCTAGTGAGACCTGCCATCCTCTCCATCGAGCATACATAGGATGTGCTAGTCTATCCGGAATATTGATCTCCGACTCAATGTTCCTACGATCAAGAATATTTAAGATTAAGATTTTAAAATTTTAGATCTCACTAGCATGACCCATTCATGTCTTCTAAAATCATTGTTCTAATCTTTGGGGTTCATTATAATCTTAATCATAATAAGAAGTAGCTAATATGATGAATCAATGCCTCATTTTATTATCAAATAACAAATATCATTACATGAGTTGGAAAATTATAAAGAAAAGTTCCATCGCAACACCCTTGCGATTGGCTTATAGGGCACTCTTCTTTCAGTGACACGGTCTATCTTGCCCGATTTGCGGTGTTCTAGACACGTCATCTCTATACAGTTAGCAGTCAAATTAGTAGGTAACAAATTGAATTTAAGAATAAATAATTTAATCATTAAACTTAAAAAAAAAAATTTGGATGTGTAACCTGATATGCTGGATCCTCGTAATGCCGATATATGAGAGCCCAATCATCCATTGTGATGCTGTCATTTGGCCGCTACTGCACTGCCTTCACCCTATGGTCCTGCATCACATGGTACTAGTGCTAATGAATGCGGTGATGATACTCCTTGAAATGCAAGTATAAATGAGTGTCCACAGCTCGCCGCATGCGATCCTCTTCAAAATCAACAATATCAAATACACCCTGTCAATAACAAATATTAAAAGAATATCTTGCTAATTAAATATTCATAGTATAATTTATTTATCTATAACTGGATATAGAAAACCTCTCTCTGAGCCCATATAACGTGACGCCAATCGAAAAACATCACGGGGGCATAGCTATGGCATATGATGCCCAGCTCGGCCCGCCATGGCTCGCACCATCTCCTAATGGGCCTAGTGTAATCGGGTGGTATCTCAATACAGAGATGCTGTCCTGGGTGCTCGCATCTCCAATGCTCTAGAGTGAGGTTCTTTGATGGACCTCATTCTCACCTCACCATTGATGAAGATTGGTCTGAAATAATAATAAATAAATTATTAATATGACAGCTATCTAAATAAAAAAATTAAATTTTATTATATAAAAAGCATAATAATACCACTCGAAATTGCCTCACTCAGATCTGCCTCACTGGGACCTACCAGTGCAGAACCCTCTGGCGACTCTGTTGGTGCGACAGTGGAAATGGGTGAAGGCACCTCAGCCTCAGAGGTAGGCTACGAATGCCAACATTATTGTCTATCTCTTAATGCCATACCTGTAATTTTTGACATATAAATGAATATAATATTAAATAATAATAGTAAAAAATAAATTACATTTTAATGAATAGAATTATATCGCATACCATTATTGCTAGAGAAGATTCAACAGAGAATATATATTTACTCATTAATATTCATATCTTCCTCGATGTGTAGGTCCTCCTCTGAATCATAATAATTGACTAATGTATCGTCTTCTATCTTATCGTCATTTATGAGCTGATCATCACCCTCTGACTTATCAAGATTAAATATAAAATCAACTTCAACTTCGTTAGGCGGCAGATCAGTCCTATTCAAAGGAGCTATTACAAGTTCTTCATCAATAAGAAGCTCGGCTAATGTTTGTTCTTCCCCTTGAAAAGCTTCTTCTTCATGTAAATTTGAATTTTCATCCATCTCTAGTCAGGTTGGTATGTCATATATGCCTCTAAATGTTATTTTTTGTATGACATGGTAATTATCTTGATACTTTAAATTCTTCAAATATATTACTTATTTTGCTTGAGTTGCTAATACATATGGCTCATTCTGATATTATGTTCAAGCAAAGTTTACACTGATAAAGTGTGGATCGATATGAATATCGATCTTTTTATTGCTAATATTCCACCATTCACACTGAAATAAAAATACAGAATTACTGGATCCATACTTCAGTTCTATGATATATATCAGTATACCAAAATATTCAATCTCTTCTTCTTTTTCATATCCTATCGTAGCAATCTCACTATTCTGGATCTGTCGTTACATCTCAAGCTCTCTTGTGTGAAATTTTATTCCTCCAATGATACAGGATGTGTAGTGGTTAATCCTTCAATCGAGGTCACATGCTAAATCATACAACTCATCGGTCACACCCTCTTCTTTATTAAAATACTTATATTTCATCTACACCATAACATAAAAAATTATATTGATTCAAATAATTATTTTTATAATTATTAAAAATAATATATTACTAGTACAACTTATAAGGTCTCCAAACTATTTTATAAATTTTTTTCTATGTCGATCATCAGCATCCGTATTATTCTCTCTGGATAGTATACTCTTGTGCTCACTACAACAAGTCATGATTTTTAATTTTACATCCATATGAAAAAAAATTACTTAAAATATTAAATAGTATGCTAAGATGGTACTTAATGAAATTTTTAATTTTTTCATAATTATTTAGAACATAAAAGTATGCCTTGGATAGCTTATTCACGTCTATAAATTCATATCTCCTTCCATCAATGGGTTGAACCGTTTGTTTAAATATAAATAGTGTCAGTTCATTGTCACCCCATTCACGGTCTGTATTACGATTTGTATGATTGAATCTTATTTTGATATCATCAAGATACATCGAGCAGAATGTGACACACTCCGTAGCTGCATATGCTTCCACTATAGACCCTTCAGGCCGTACTGTATTACGCACATACTTTTTTAAGATACACAAAAATCTATAAATAAAAATAAATTTAAATTTTAAAAATATATTTACATCTTATAACTGATTTGATAAAGTATGTATAATTTCTTTATCTTTCAATAGGATATATCTATTGATAATGTACCAGTCCGATCAAAAGAGCTTCCTTTGGAAGATGAATAGCCAGATGTACCATAACATCAAAAAATGATGATGAATTTTTTTTTAACTGACAAAAAATGAGCATGATATCCTTCTCAAACTTCTCAAGTAAGTTAATCTTCAATTTTTGACAACACAGTTCTCGAAAGAACACTCTCAACTTAATCAATGCAGTTTGAATATCACCACCTAAATAGCCATGCATGACCATAGGAAGCAAGCGTTGCATCATCGCATGAGAGTCATGACTTTTTATGTCAGAGATATTGCCGTCATTGTTGCCAACACACTGTGATACGTTTGAAGCGTAAGCATCAAAAAATTTTATGATTTTGAGCCATCCACAAAAACTCTTCTTTTTCTCGTCAAATAGTGAATAACATGCAAGTGACATAAAAAATCTATCACCTCGATGAACTAAATGCAACTTCGATCGGATTTTTATTTCCTATAAATCAAGATGAGCTTTTATACTATCTTTTATTTTTTTTGGGATGTTCAATATTGTACCGATGATATTATCATAAATATTCTTCTCAATGTATATTACATTCAGATTATGATGAAGTAGTAGCTGCTTTCAATACTGTAGTTCAAAAAAAATACTTCACTTTATCTAATTCAGCTCAGCTTCAGTACGCTTCTACTTGCGAGTACCTGATATTTTTTCAAATTGGATGTTTTCAATGACTTCAAGTTATTTTAAAACTTTTGCTCCACTTAACTCTTTAGATGGCGGATATCGATCAGACTTACCATCAAAGTATTGGTTGTAATGGGTCCTCCAAGAGTGATTACCAAGGAGAAACTGTTGATGACCCATGGAGTATATTTTCCATCCATGCTTTAAATGTAAGGAGGATGCATCTTTGTTGCATTATTTGACATGCCAGATATCCTTTGGTACTCCATTCAGATAAGTTTCTATATACAAAAAAATTATTTATGGTCCATATAATCGAAGCATGCAACTTAAAATTCCTTCGACTCATAGAATCATATGTCTGTACTCCATTTTTTCATAGCTCCTTCAAATCATCGATTAACGATCGTAGATATACATCAATTTCATTACCTGATGCTTTCAGAATTGGAATCAATAGTGACATAAAAATAAATAGTTTTTTCATGTATTTTTAAGATGACACATTATATACAACTAGCATCACAGGCCACATGTTGTAGGAAGTACTCAAATTGCCAAAGGGATTAAATCTATCCGTCGTTAGACCAAGCTGAATATTACGTGGGTCACTCACAAAGTGAGGATGCTTTGCATCGAAATCTTTCCACATTATGGAGTCAGTCAGGTGGCTAAGTATGTTCTCCTCCGAAATCCACTGCTTATGATGCCATCTCATTTCTTCAGCTATCTTTGTGGACATATACAACCTTTAAAGTCTTGAAATCAATAAAAAATACCTCAAAATCTTTTGAGGAATCTTCTTTCCTTTCTTATTATCAGTTTTGTACCTAAGCTCACTGCATTTTGGATATTCAGCTGTCTGTTTGTTATCCTTATAAAATAATATACAGTCATTTTTGCAGATATGTATAGGAATATAACAAAGTCTCAATTTTTGCATGTATATTTTTGCTTCAGAATATAATTTCGAAAGACTCTCTCCATCAGAAAGAGCTACTTTAATCAATGTCAAATTTTGGTCAAATGACTTCTGATTCCATCGGTTCACAGTTTTAATATAAAGGAATTTAATCAAAAACTCTAACTTGGAGAACTTTGCATAATTTGGATAGAGTGACTCTCGTGCATCCCATACAAGCTTTACAAACTATTCAAAAGTCCCTTCTATCTCAAGCCAGATATTGGTTCATGATCAGAATTGCCTTCAGATATACTAGTGCTCAGCGTACATTTGAACAAACACTCTGATGTAGATCATCTAATAGTTTTTCTATACTACCATGTTCGACAGATTCAATAGCATCACTATCATCTTCAGTATCATCATCATTGTGCACAACTTTATTCGGATCATCCTCCCCATGCCATATCCAGCATGTATACTTCTTGTCCATACCATAATGTAGCAGATGCTTCTCAACAAGTGTTATGTGATGATATACCATATTGATACATCTCTTTCATGGATACTTTATCCGACTAGTACTGTCAGCCTTATGCCGTGCAAACTTAATAAAATCTCGAATACCTTTTCGATATTCAGGCAAAAAAATACCTCTACATTCATCCAATGTTTGTTGATATCCATCTAACAACAAACATGAAAATTATTAACAATAAAAAAATTTTTAGTGGTATTCATCTGAACTGGATCCTGATCCAGATTTCGAATTGAATTTCGACTCAAATTTTGGATCAAATTTTGATCCAGATCCAGACATGGATCATTTTATACAAAATAGTATGCATTAAAGAATACAGACTGAATAGTAATATAGAAAATCTTCTTTTATTAATTTAATGAAGCAAAAATGAATGATTCTATCCATTTTAAATCATTACTAACAGGTGTGGTCCTATCTTTTTTAGAAAAGTAATAATCTTATTATTATTATTAGTCGATATTTTATTTTATTATTATAATTTTAATAGTATTTCTTCATAGTTCTCCAAGTATATGACGTGAATATGGTGCCTACACACTCTATCCACCATATACCCAGAGAACAATGAACAGATAATTGCTGACTACCACATAATGAAATAAAATATCAATTATTAACAATAATAAGATTAGTACTTTTTTTAAAAGTTCGAATATGGGACATTCAAGAGTCGATCTCGATCAAGATAGACTCTTGAATAAGAATATACGGCTCAATGCAATTTAACTACCATCTCTGAACATACATTCAAAGATGGATTTCTAATTTATCAAAAAAGAGTAACTCTGTATTGAAATTTTTCATCAAAAATTTTAGTAAAGTTTTTTTTTAATATAAATATTTTTTATATTTAATTATAATAAGCAAAAGCATACAAAATATTATACAAAATAATTAAATTATAATAAGCAAAAGTAATATGCATTGTGCTAGTAGAATAATAAAAAGTTTATAAATTTCAGCAGTAACATTAAAAGAATTATACAATAAATATAAAATAAACTATAAGTAGTTGAGTATGTAAAATAATATTAACATAAAATAATAATATAAAACTCAATCCCACGTCGAATATCCTCTGCTTCCTCTCCCTCATCTTTCAAATTCACTAAAAGCAGCATCGTGGAGGCAGTCTCGCAGATAGGGCTGGAAGTGAGTCGGGCTACCAGGAGGCCCATCGGGCCAGTCTAAAGCCCATCAGGTCGGGCTTTAGACTCAGCCCCAAGCCATGCAGGCTAGGCTCTAACCAAAAAAATAGGGCCCATTTGGCCATCGGGCTGGGCTCAGGTAGACATTTGGCCCGGCCTAGAGCTGATCCGATTGGGTTCGGATCGATTAACCCCCCTCTCTCCTGACCCCAACCCAATCCACATTTTAACTTTTATATATAATAAATAATTTTTTATTTTTTTAAAAATATTTTTTAACTAAAAATATTTTTTTTCAAAATATTTTTTTCCTAAACATTTTTTCCTAACAATTATTTTTCTCCTAAATATATCTTATCCTAAATATTTTTTTCTAAAAATTACTTTTTTCCTAAACATCATCCACCCACGGCCTGATCCACACCTTGTGGACTGACCCACCCCCCACCACCCGAACTTGGTCCCCATGACCCCTGCTCCCATAGCACCGGCACCGTCACCCACCTTGTGCCACCTGGACTCGGCCCCCACGACCTCCGCTCCTGTAGTGCTGCTGCCATCACCCACCCTGCGCCACCCAGACTCGGTCCCCACGACCCCCGCTCCTACGATGACGCCGCCATCACCCACCCCACGCCGCTCACATCGGCCCCCATGATCTCCACTCCCATGTAGCCACTACCATCACTCACCCCCCACGATCCACCCCCCACGGCACCGTCGCCCTCTCCAACCCCCCGTGACCCAGATCCCAACTTGGATCCTGATCAGATCCTGATCTGAATCTCAATCCAGATCGAGATCTCGATCCGAATCCCTACCTCGATCCAATTCGGATCATAATCCAGATCTGAACCAAATCCCGATCCGGATCCCGAATCGGATAGTTCATATGCATTAAAAATTTATTGAAGGATTCGGCTAATCTAAGTTAAAACATTAAATCGTAATCACAATATTTTGTATGCATTAAATTATAAAAAAATATGCATTAAATTATAACAAGCAAAGAAATATGTATTAAATTATGACAAGAAAAAAATATTTTATTATTCATCAAATAATAAAATATTTGATTAATATTTGATTATTTTTTTCACATTTTTTTTTCTTTTTCTTTTTCCCCCCTCGTTTCTCCCTTCCCTTCCTCCCTCCCCACCTCAGCCGACCTTCCTCTATCGGCAGCTGATCCACACCCACCCCCCTCCAGTGTGCCATCCATGGCCTCGTCCCACTCGTCGTGCCACCCCCTCCGCCCTCCAACCCCCTGGCCCCCCTGTCACCCTAGGCCGCCCACCCCCACCCCACGAAACCCCCTCCACCCTCTGGCCCCCCAGCCCCTTGCAATCCACTTTGCCCTTCGGGCACTCGACCCTCCGTGCCATCGTCCTCCCAACCCCACGGCACCTGAACCTCCTTCGAGATGCCGCCGTCCCCCCAACCCCCATTGCCGTCCCCCCAACCCTCGGCTCCTACACCCGCACCCATCATCACCGGACGGACCCCTGTGACCCACCCCCCCATCACTCCTCCCAGCCCCAATGAACCCCACGACTCCCCCCACCCCCATCGGCGTTGCTCCTTGGCAACCCACGGCCCCCCATTCCCCATAATCGAACCCCCTCCCCACCCCTTCTCCCCCCAAACAGTGGCTCTGTGCTATGGTGGCCACCAACACATGCTAGTGGGGGCACCGGACGTCGCTCGTCGGTGGCCCGATCAACCAAAAAAAAAGGTTGTTGGCCGATCGATGGAAGATTGTACCTGAGGAGGAAGAGGAGTCATCTGGGACGGTCGGTGGAAGCGATGGCGGAGCCCAAAAAGTGATAGCGGAGCCGATTGGTGGTAGCTCGGAGAGGGAGGGGGAGAGCCCGAAGAGAGAGAGGGTTTCGTGTGAAGGGACAGGACATCGACTTAACCTGTAATAAATGGACAATTATTAGCAACAAAAATTTTCATCGCTAATATGCTTATTCACGATGGAAAAATAATTTTCATCATCAATAAGGTCCACCAAAAAATTTTCCACTAAAAATTTTTTTCTTTAAAAATATTTCATCCAAAAAATTCATAAAATAAATTATTGACAATAGAAATAAAAATATGCATTGTTAATAAGGGTATTAGCGATGGAAATATAGTTTTCATCACTAATAAATATCGCCCAATTTTTTTTTTCCTCTAACAATTTTCTCTTCAAAAAAAAAAATATTTTTATAATGGTTTTATTGATGAAAATAATTTTCATTACTAATAAAATTTTTCTCCATTAACAAATTTTTTTCATAAAAATTGATGAAAATAATATTTTTAAAACATGATTGCCAATAAAAAATAAATTTACATCACAAAAAAATTTTTTAAAAAAAATTTAAAAAAAATTTGAAGACTATTTATGATGAAAATTTGATTTACGTCGCTAATAATTAAAAAAAAATTTCTCAAATTTTTTCAATCTAAAAAAATCTTTTCAATAATAATTTCATAAAAAAAATAATTTTAGATTTTTTCACTAATAAAAATTTCCATCCAAAAAATTTAACAAAAAAAATGACATTAAAAAAATATTCATGATAAAAAGTAAAATTAATTTTTTTAATCTAAAAAATTTTTGATCTAAAAGATTTTTCAAAATAATTTCATCAAAAAAATTAATTTCATATTAATAAAAAAAATTTATGTAAATAGTTAATTTATGATTTTTCTTTAAAAATTTTTTTTTCTTCAAAAAAATTATATAAAAAATGTAATTATAATAAAAAGTTTAATTTACGTCGCTAATAATTTTATAAGAATAGTACTTTGATTTTTATAATAGAATGGGTACTATGGAAGATCGATAGCTTTGAGATCTTTAATCTCCAAGGAGCTCATCTTCTTCTTGGAGTCCTCGTTCTAGAAGTCAGAATATAAAAATATCACAGTGATTCTGGGATCATAAGAGAAATTCATCAAAATTAAGATTTGGAAGATAGGGTAGAGATAGAAAGTTAGAGGTCCAGAAGTTCGTATATTACATGTGAGGATCGAGCTTAAAAAATTTAAAAAAAATTATATGAGCATCAAAATGTAATTAACCAGAATCAAAGCAGACCTGCAGGTAGTGCAAGTTATATTATAAAGTACAAGCTCATATTTATACTTTGCATTGTTAGGAAGATGAGTGCTCGTATTGTTTGTCTTCTCATGATTGAAATTCCTATAGGGATATATTTGAGCGTCGATCGATGTAGAAAGCACGATATCTTTCGAGATCATGAAAGTCATGCTAGAATATGCTACTTAACTATATAATTTCTATATGAAAGGAGACTCCTTTCATACAGCTTAAGACAGATACTCAATCAAAAAGACTTATTGATATCACTAATAACAGTGATAACGATGAACAGATAAATTTTACGTCATAAATAAACGTATAGCTCATTTTATTCAAAATGATTTATTCATTCTACTCTGTGAATATCACTCACTTTTATATAATTTTTTTATACAAAAAGTTCAATCTGAATCATAACTCACATTTACTTCTTTACCACATAAAAGGATAAAAGATATATACAGTTGCTACAAAAAATAGATGTAGTTATCTTACATAAAATTAAAAATTTAAATTTTATAATTTTTTTAAATTTTTAATTTTTTAAATATTGATGATGAAAATATTTTTATCATAAATACTTAAGTATTTATGATATAAATTTTTTTTCATCATAAATACTTAATCATTTACAATGAAAAGTTTTTATCATAAATAATAAGAAACTTTTTATTTTTTTAATTTTTGATTTTTTAAATATTAGGGATGAAAATATTTTTATCATAAATAATTTGGTATTGATGATGAAATTTTTTTCATCAAAAGACTTGATTATTTATGATAGAAAATTTTTAGCATAAATAATAAGTAATTTGTAATGTTTTTTAATTTTTATGCTTTTAAATATTGATGATGAAAATATTTTTATCATAAATAATTAAGTATTTATGATGAAATTTAATTATTTATAATAAAAAATTTTCATCACAAATAATCAATAATTTTTGAATTTTTTAAATTTTTTATTTTTTTCTAAATATTGGTGATGATAATATTTACATTGCAAATAAATTTATTGGTGATGAAACAAAGTTTTTCATCATAAATATTTAAATTATTTATGATAAAAATATTTTTATCACTAATATTTAGAAATTTAAAATTAAAATAAATAACATATTATTTATGATAAAAATATTCATCATAAATAATTTATATTTAAGATTAAATTTTTTTTCCATCATTGATACTCGACTATTTGTGATGAAATTTTTTTCATCATAAATAATAAAAAAATTATGATGAATATTTTTTCATCATAAATAATTTTATTGGTGATGAAAATATTTTTGTCATAAATAATTACATCACAAAAAGGCTGTTTTCTTATAGTGCAAACATATACCAAAGAGAGGAAGAAGAAGAGCCAAAGAAGAAAAAAACTATTGCATTGAAATCTATCATCAAATTTAAAAAAAGTGATGAGTCAGAGGATAAAGATGAAGAAGAGAGTCAAGATGAAGATGAGGACTTGAGACTGCTCACTAGAAAATTCAAGAAGTTTCTTAAGAAGAAATGGATAAAGAAAAGGATGACAAAGAAAAAGAAAAAATAAGTGTCATATGCTACAAGTGCAACAAGCTAAAGCACTACAAGTCAGATTGTCCTCTACTCAAAAGGTACATCAAGAAGAACAAAAAGTTGGCGATGATGGATATTTGGAAAGATAGCAATATTTCTAGCTCGGATGAAGAAGAAGAAGAAGAAGGTATTGCCAATCTTTGCCTCATAGCCAATGATAATAAGGTATACTTTGAAAACTCTTTTGAATTTTTCTTTGATGAATTATATGAAGCCTTTGATGATCTAATGGATGAATATAAAATGTTAAGACTGAAAAATAAGGAGGTTAAAAGTTCAAATATATTTATAGTTGAAGAAAAGAATAAAATTTTACTGGAGAAAGAAGAACTTTTGAAAGAAAATAAAGTCTTGGCTAAAGAAAAGGATATTCTTTTGAAATCTAAAAAATCTGTTATAAAAGAAAATGCTAATCTTAGAAAAGAGATTGAAATATTAAAATCTATGCTTAAAAAATTAATAATTGATTCATAAAAGCTTCAATTTATTTTGAATAATCAAAAGGCTATTTTTGATAAAGATGGAATTGATTTCAATCCTTCGAGAAAATAAAAATTTATCAAAAATATGTTTGATAAAACTACACATGAAGATCATTCTATAATTTATTTTAAATATAACAAAATAGGATATAAAATTTTAGAATGTAATATTAAAAGAGATGATTATACTTTGATTTCATAAATTTGGGTTCTAAAAGGAACCATATGCACTAACTCCATTGGACTTAAGATAGCTTGGGTACTAAAAATTAAGAAATAATTTTGTAGGTATGCCAAGCATCCAAGAGCATAAAAGGAATAAATTCTTGAAAATGGATGCTTAGAACTTAAAGTGGATGGGTGATGAGGTAAAAGCTAAATCTTTCTTATATCATACCATCATTGCTTGCTGAATTTACTTTGCTTGACTAATTGATTTTGATGATTTTTTTCAGTATTAGCAATAATCTTATTCTATGACTTAAAAGATTTTGATGTATTGATCTTTATGCTCTCTTCCATATGTCATTTTGAGTATTATGAGCATAAGTTTTACTTTAAATTTAGTATGCTCCTCATATCATGATGTTACTAGAGAAACTTAAATTAGAATGAGTTTGATGACATATGAAATCATTTTGGAGCAAATCTTACAAATTAATTTTTGACATTCTCATAAGATATATAATCATTGAAATATAGCAAAAATTGCATGATTCAGAAAACATCAAGATAAGACATTCATTCATAAAAGATTGCATGCTTGATGTTGAAGTTTTGCATTGCATGTCAACTTGATCCTTAAGGATTTGAAAATTTTCTAGTTGAACCTAATTTTTAGAGCCTTTATCTAGTTTTCTCTTAATTTGATCCTATTTGAATTGGTTGGTTATAAACCTCTCAATTGATTAATTTTTGATCCTCCAAATTGATTTGAATGTCACTCTTGAACATTGATTTGATCACCTATTAATTCTCATTTATTTTGAGCAATTTTTTTTTAATCTAAAACTTCTTGAATAGTTTTCTGTATCGAGGAGCCGACTCTTGATACCGAAGAGTCAACTTATGCTTTCTTGAAGAAAAGCTATTCAGTGAAGAGTCGACCCTAGTTTTACTTGACTTGACCCCTCATCAGGAGTTGACTTGTATTTGAGAGGAGTCGACCCCTATGTCAGGGATGGGATTTTTGTTCCGAGTCATCCCATGGTTCTACTCCTTCTATTCCATTTCTTTCATGCTAGACCTTTTGATTCAAACCCATCTCCTCCCTACATCAAACCTTCATCATCAAATTTTAACTAATTTTTTGTAGTTCTTGTTCTCCAATAGCACCTTGGAGGCAACTCACATAAAGAAGAGGAAAGCCCATGCAGAAATTCATAGATTTAAGGCTTCTTCAAGTTTTTCTTCTGTGCAAGAAAGAATTTGCCCACTTACCCTAAATTAGCAAAAAACATTTATAGTAATATGAAAGTGGGAGTTAGAATTCTAATTTTTAAAGTGAAAGATCTGCAGATTAAGATACATTGGACACATGCTACATATGCTAGTTGATGGGAGACTACCAGAGCATTGATGCACATTGATACCTACGATGATTGATCACTTCAAAGGATGGACTTTCAGAGAGTAGATGATCGATGGTTGTGTAGAGGTATAGTGCTAAGAGATGATGATGATGAGGCTCCTTTAGTAGTGCCGATTGCAGATGTTAGATAAGCAAAGTCAGTATGAGCAGACAGAGGCTGCTGCTTCATAGGCCAGCCATTCAGAGAGTAGCACTTGTGTACATGATAGAATGGATGAGGATGCACTTGTTGAAAGAGTCTCCATCTGGATTGTTACTTCAATATGTGCAGAGCTTTAGAAGTACACATTAAAGGCATAGTAGGTGAGGATAGATCTGTCGGAGACACCATCATTGATCAGAAAGGAGTTAGCGTAATTGATTCAGGCTATCACTTCAATAAGGAAGGATGTTCATGATCTGGTCCAGTCATCTGGAGACATCAGACCACTCTCTTCTTCAAGTTAGCCTAGACCTACATCTTAGGATTATCTTGATATATACTTAGGATGCTAGGATTCCTTTCATAGAGCTTTATTGACCCTAGCAATCTATTTCTATCATCTGTATAGGAATTAGCACTCATACATTTTGTATGTTTTTATATTTTTATCATATTCTATATTCATATTTTGGCTAATCAATGAAAAATTGATCTTATATAGAAATTCAATGTGCTTGATTGAATATTTGCCTTGTTTATAAAACTAAGGGGGATAAAAATATGTTCTTGCAACACTTATTTCTTTAAAATTGAACGAATATGCATGATTTAGAAGAAAGAGAGGGAGAAGTATTTTTGAGACTATGTTGTTCAAAAATTGAATTCAAAAGGGAGAGAAGTGATGGTGAATCAAAATTGAATTCAAAAAGAGGACTTGTATTGTTTTTGATACAAATTTTTTTGATACTTTCAAAAAGAGGGAGAAGAGAAAAGAGGAGAAGTATTATTTTCTTAATCTCAATTTGATAGTTGAATTTAAGCTAATTTTGTAAGGGGGAGAAGTCAAATTTATTTTGGAAAATTTAATGTGTGTATATTTGACTTGAGTTGATTTTGATGATATTTTCTAAATCCTTCTCTTAAAATTTTTGAGGTTGTCAAAAGGGGGAGATGATGTTGTATTGAGTATATGTTTGAGTTTCTATATTTTTCATATGCTTCTTTATTCAATTTGAATACATAAGAAAAGTTGAGCTTGAGATGCTCATTTGCTTGAAATGATCATATACAATGAGTATATATTGTGGATGCATGCCTTCTTGAACATCATGTATAAAATGCTTGAGTATATGAATTTATGATGAATTAAAGATAAGTTGAAACTCTAATGAAGTATATGATTATAAGTGCTTATTTATTCACTTCATGGTCATAATGGTAAAATTAATTGTCATCATCAACAAAGGAAAGACTGTTGATCCTATGACTGATTTTGATGATTACAAATATTGAATAATTATAGTACTAATTATGTATTTTAAGAGTGGATGTAAGATTTTTTAAATACTTATAATAAAAAAACTATCCATGGAAGAAATTCTCTCAATTTGCCAAGCTAAAGTACTTCAAAGAATAGATTTTCTCATATTTGGCCAAGAAAAGTTGACTCTTAGAAGTGAAGAGTCAACTTTGACTCATTAGAATGCACTGGCACAGTCAGCAAGTTAACTCATGAATAGTTAGAGTCGACTCTCTCTAAAAAGATAGAAGACTATAATTTTAGAATCCTGTATGGATTCTGTGAGTCAATTCATTTAGACTATGAGTCGACTCATGGCCTGAGACTGCACTAATAGCTAGTTTTCTGTACTACTCTAATGATTAGATTTTTTGTTTCAATAGCTATTCCAACTCTTTTAATGATCAAAACTCCTTCTCTAGCAAATTCTAAGACTATTAAAGGTTAGAGAAATATTTGAGAAGTAAGATTAGAGGGATTAAAGAGGGAAACTCTCAAAGAAGTGAGAGCTTCATTAAATACTTTTGAGAAAGAGAAAAGAGAGGGATTTGTGCATAAAATTTATAGGACTTTCAAAAGAAATTTTCTGCAACATCTTTCATATTCTCTCAAGCTTCAAAGAAGAGAAGTCCAAGCATCTAAAGAGCAAATCAACAGCCTCTTCTTTGCACTCCAAAGAGTCTAATTTCTATTTTAATTTTCTATCCTAAAAATTATTCATTATATATTATTTTCTTTACAAGTTTCTTTGTGAGAAAAAAACTTAGGGTTTAGGCACATCCATGTTCAAAATTAGATATTGTATATTTTAGTTGGTAAGCCTGTAAAACCAACTAAATTGATTATGAATCTGAAAAATAATCGGTGTATAGGTTGTAGTTGGTGATCTTAAAAAATCAATTAGATTTGTTTGTGATCTCGAATAAAACAAAGATGCTATAATTGGAGAGATTATAGTAGAATTCTCAGAGTGCTCTTAGAGAATGGATGAAGGTATGAAATTATGTTGAACCACTGTAAATTTGGTTGTGTTTGAGTTGTGCCTTATTGTGCTTGCCTTGCTTTAATTTCTTGCTTAGCATTGTTTTAATTTTTGCATAGCTTATCTTATCTCTTAATTCCACTGTTGCACATCATTTTTACCTCATAATCATATAAGTTAAATTAATTTGAAGCATAAAATTATCTTAGAAATTTATTTGGCTAAAATTTTTCAAGAACCTAATTCATCCCCCTGCTCTTAGGTTGCTATCTTTTTGGGCAACAATCTAAATTCCAACCCAAAATTTAAAAATCTAAGTTCCAACCTTAATATCTTAATAAATTTAACAATATTCAAAAAATCTTACATCAAATTTATTGACCCTATGATTGATTTTGATAATTATCAAATTTTAAGTAATTATGATTTAATCATATGTTTTAAGATTAGATGTAGGATTTTTTAAGTGTCCAAAATGAAGAATTTATCTTAAGGACAAATCCTCTCAAGATGCTAAGCCAAAAAACTTAAAAGAATAAGTTCTCACAAGTTTGAATGACTCATTAGGAAGATGTTGCTCCTTGAATTAATTTTGATGATTACAAAATATTTGAGGGGGTTACTAATGCTTTTGACTTGAAAAAAAATTTATTGTATTTCAGGGGCAAAATCATAATTTTACCAAGTTCTGATTTAGAAGCTTCAAGAGCAAGAACACAAGATTTGTAATCTATTGAAGGTAATTTTAATATTTTTAAATATATATTTTAAAAAAAAATTATGTTTATATATTTGAGTCGACCCCATGAGTCGACTCATGGCAAAAGAGGCTGAACGGCATGCTGAATTCTTTGGCTGGCACACTCTGTGAGTCGACCCCATGAGTCGACTCTGGATATGAGTCGACCCTGGATATGAGTCGACCCTATGAGTCGACTTTTGCCACTGTGTAGGTCAAAATTATAGAACAATCATTTTCTATTCTGTGCCACAGAAGTCGACCCCATGAGTCGACTCATAAGCATGAGTCGATTCTATAAATCGACCCCTGTGATGGAAAAATTTCACAACGGCTAGTTTTCAGCTCATTTTGGCTGCATTTAATGCCCATTTAATATGCTCCAACGGCTCTATTTCAGTCCAGATTACTCTTCACCATTATTTGAAGTTATAAAAGACACTTAAAGGAGGAAATCAATAAGGTTTTGAAAATATTCTTCAAGCATTCATTTCAACCCTAAGCAAGAGCCCTTTTAAAAGTTCAAGAAGCTTTTATTTCAAATTCACCAACCCCTCAAGAGCTCATTCAAGTCTTCAACCACCTTGAGAAAAATCAGAAGAGCTTCGTTCTTATTGTGTAAAGTGTATTTAAAGCTTTATTTGCTCATTAAAGGAGCTACATTTATATTTCTGTGTGATTAACTACTATACTCTATTTTGAGTTGATATTTTATCTGGGAAGGATTCCAAAACGTGAAAAGGTTGATCCGAACCTTGAATCGAATTATATTGGATTGGCTTGTATCTGAGAAATAAGTGTTCTAGCTTAGAATATCTAGAGTCAGAGGTTCCGATGTTGTATTCGGGTTGAATACGATTTAGTGGATTTGAATTCTCAAGTAGGAGCTTGGGGAGTGGACATAGGTGCAAGGTTGGCACCGAACCACTATAAATTTTTTTGTTGTGTTGTGTTTACTTGCTCTCTTTTTAAATTTTCTTATCTTCTTGCATTCTTACATCCAACTTGTACACCTTGCATAAATTTCACTCTCCACATTTATCCTGCTCATTGTTAAATAATTCTCATAGTTGTAAATTAACTTTAAATTTTTAAAAATCCAATTCACCCCTCCTCCTCTTGGGTTGCATAGCTGGGCAACAAGTGGTATCAGAGCTCGGTGCTCTAGCCCTACTTTGATTTAACCATCAAAGAGCTAAAGATTTATGGCAACTTAAGTTGGCACTTCACTAGCCGAGGGGCAGTCCACAAACCGACCTCCACTTTTCAATGGATCAAATTATACCTATTGAAAAGCTCGGATGAAAGTCTTTATTCAAGCACTTGACTATGATATGTGGAGTATCATAGTAAATGGACCACACACACCCACTAAAATAATTGATGGTGTGGAATCAACCAAACTTGAAAAAGAATGGGATGAGGTTGATAAGAAAATGGCTCAACTAAATGCTAAAGCCATGAATATTTAATATTATGCTCTAGATGCTAATATATTTAATCATATTTTAACATGCATGTCAGCTAAGAAAATATGGAATCGATTAGAAGTAACTCATGAAGGAACTAATTAAGTGAAGAAATCAAAAATCAACATACTTGTGCATAAATATGAACTTTTTAAAATGGAGCATGATGAATCAATAACTGAGATATTTACTCATTTTACTGATATTATTAATGATCTAAAAAGTCTTGATAAGTCTTATTCTAACAGTGATCTCGTAAGAAAGATTTTTAGGTCTTTACCAAGGACTTGGGAGGCCAAAGTGACCGCAATCTAAGAAGTCAAAGATCTGAATATCTTATCCTTAAAGGAGCTTCTAGGATCACTGATGACTTACGAGCTAAGCATGAAACAACACCAAGAAGAAGATGTCAAAAAGAAGAAGATAATCGCCCTCAAATCCACTGCTCAACCTGATGAAGATTTCGATGACATAGAAAATGAAGAGCATGATGAAAAAATGACCCTCATTACTAGAAGGTTTAAGAAGTTTTTGAAGAAAAGAAGATAAGGAATGAGGAAGAGGCCACCTACAAAAGGGGAATATAGCAAAGAGAAGGATAAGGAGCAACTCCTTATTTGTTATGAATGTAAGAAATTGAAATACATGGCAAAAGGGGCTGAACGGCATGCTGAATTCTTTGGCTGGCACACTCTGTGAGTCGACCCCATGAGTCGACTCTGGATATGAGTCGACCCTGGATATGAGTCGACCCTATGAGTCGACTTTTGCCACTGTATAGGTCAAAATTATAGAACAGTCATTTTCTATTCTGTGCCACAGAAGTCGACCCATGAGTCGATTCTATAAATCGACCCCTGTGATGGAAAAATTTCACAATGGCTAGTTTTCAGCTCATTTTGGCTGCATTTAATGCCCATTTAATATGCTCCAACGGCTCTATTTCAGTCCAGATTACTCTTCACCATTATTTGAAGTTATAAAAGATACTTAAAGAAGGAAATCAATAAGGTTTTGAAAATATTCTTCAAGCATTCATTTCAACCCTAAGCAAGAGCCCTTTTAAAAGTTCAAGAAGCTTTTATTTCAAGTTCACCAACCCCTCAAGAGCTCATTCAAGTCTTCAACCACCTTGAGAAAAATCAGAAGAGCTTCGTTCTTATTGTGTAAAGTGTATTTAAAGCTTTATTTGCTCATTAAAGGAGCTACATTTGTATTTCTGTGTGATTAACTACTATACTCTATTTTGAGTTGATATTTTATTTTGGAAGGATTCCAAAACGTGAAAAGGTTGATCCGAACCTTGAATCGAATTGTATTGGGTTGGCTTGTATCTGAGAAATAAGTGTTCTAGCTTAGAATATCTAGAGTCAGAGGTTCCGATGTTGTATTCGGGTTGAATACGATTTAGTGGATTTGAATTCTCAAGTAGGAGCTTGGGGAGTGGACATAGGTGCAAGGTTGGCACCGAACCACTATAAATTTTTTTGTTGTGTTGTGCTTACTTGCTCTCTTTTTAAATTTTCTTATCTTCTTGCATTCTTACATCCAACTTGTACACCTTGCATAAATTTCACTCTCCACATTTATCCTGCTCATTGTTAAATAATTCTCATAGTTGTAAATTAACTTTAAATTTTTAAAAATCCAATTCACCCCTCCTCCTCTTGGGTTGCATAGCTGGGCAACAAGTGGTATCAGAGCTCGGTGCTCTAGCCCTACTTTGATTTAACCATCAAAGAGCTAAAGATTTATGGCAACTCAAGTTGGCACTTCACTAGCCGAGGGGCAGTCCACAAACCGACCTCCACTTTTCAATGGATCAAATTATACCTATTGAAAAGCTCGGATGAAAGTCTTTATTCAAGCACTTGACTATGATATGTGGAGTATCATAGTAAATGAACCACACACACCCACTAAAATAATTGATGGTGTGGAATCAACCAAACTTGAAAAAGAATGGGATGAGGTTGATAAGAAAATGGCTCAACTAAATGCTAAAGCCATGAATATTTAATATTATGCTCTAGATGCTAATATATTTAATCATATTTTAACATGCATGTCAGCTAAGAAAATATGGAATCGATTAGAAGTAACTCATGAAGGAACTAATTAAGTGAAGAAATCAAAAATCAACATACTTGTGCATAAATATGAACTTTTTAAAATAGAGCATGATGAATCAATAACTGAGATATTTACTCATTTTACTGATATTATTAATGATCTAAAAAGTCTTGATAAGTCTTATTCTAACAGTGATCTCGTAAGAAAGATTTTTAGGTCTTTACCAAGGACTTGGGAGGCCAAAGTGACCGCAATCTAAGAAGTCAAAGATCTGAATATCTTATCCTTAAAGGAGCTTCTAGGATCACTGATGACTTATGAGCTAAGCATGAAACAACACCAAGAAGAAGATGTCAAAAAGAAGAAGATAATCGCCCTCAAATCCACTGCTCAACCTGATGAAGATTTCGATGACATAGAAAATGAAGAGCAGGATGAAAAAATGACCCTCATTACTAGAAGGTTTAAGAAGTTTTTGAAGAAAAGAAGATAAGGAATGAGGAAGAGGCCACCTACAAAAGGGGAACATAGCAAAGAGAAGGATAAGGAGCAACTCTTTATTTGTTATGAATGTAAGAAATTGAAATACTTTAAGTCTGAATGCCCACAACTGAAGAAGGATCCTAAGAAATACAAGAAGAAGATCATGATGGCTACATGGAGCGAAAGTAATGAGTCAAGTTCCAAAGAAGAAGACTCAAATGAACAAGCCAACTTGTGCCTTATGGCACATAAAAATGAGGTAAATACTAAAACTCCTATTGACTTTACCTTTGAAGAACTTTATGAAGCATTTTATGACCTAATTGATGAACTAAAGAAGTTAGGGGTAAAGAACAAAGAATTAAAATCAAAGAATCAATCTTTACTAAAAGAAAATGAGAGTATTTCAAATAAAAAATCAATCTTGTCTCAAAAAAATCTGAACTTAAAAAATAAGATTGTCAAGTTAAAACCAATGGTTGAAAAGTTCACTTTAAGTTCAAATAAACTTCACATGATACTTGACAATCAAAAGGCCATTTATGATAAAACCGGTCTTGGATAAAACCCTTTAAAGAAACAAAAATTTCTGAAAAATATCTTTGTAAACTCATCATACAATAAGTTTTCAAATATAACTTATTTTAAATATGGTAGAATAGAACACAAATCCTATTCATATTTTTCTAACAAATCTGAAAATTTTAATGTAAAAAAAATATGAATTTCTAAAGAAACTATTATGACTAACCAAAAAAGACCCAAGAAAACTTAGATATCTAAAGTCAAAACTTGATTCTTATGTATAGATATGTCTTACATCCCAAGGAGCAAACCAGAGATGGTATCTTGATTGCGGGTGCTCAAGACACATGACTGGTGATGAATCCCAATTCATCACACTTGATGCTAAAAATGGAGGGATGGTCACCTTTGGAGACAATGGCAAAGGAAAGATCGTCGGTATAGGTAACATTGGTATCACTCCCTCCAAGTATATTGAAAATATTTTATTAGTAGATGGTTTAAAATATAATTTATTAAGCATCAGTCAATTTTGTGATAAAAGATACAAAGTCATTTTTGAATCTTCAGTTTGCATTGTAACTAGTCCTATTAATGAAGGCATTAAATTTGTTGGGCATAGACATGGTAATATTTATATGATAGATTTGAATGATTTTTTCAAAATAAACATGCAATGCCTAGTAGCCTTGAATGTCAAGATTAATGAGACTAGTTGGCTTTGGCATCGTAGGCTTGCACATATTAGCATGCATTCACTCTCAAAACTTATTAAAAAGGAATTGGTTATCGACTTACCCAAATTGAATTTTGAAAGGATAGAATTTATGATGCATGCCAAATGGGTAAATAAACACGAGTCTCATTCAAATCTAAAAATATTATTTCAACTTCTAGGCCATTAAAATTATTGCACATGGATTTATTTGGACCCACTAGAACTACTAGTCTAGGTGGAAAATGATATGGTTTTGTAATTATTAATTATTTCTCTCATTTTACATGGGTCTTCTTCTTAGCACATAAGGATGAAACTTTTCATGTTTTCTCAAAATTTTATCGAAAAGTCACAAATAAAAAAAGTTTTTCAATTGAAAATATTCGAAATGATCATGGAATCGAATTTGAAAATTAAGATTTTGAAAAGTTTTATGATGAAAAAGGTATTGACCATAACTTTTCAGCACCTAGGACACCCCAACAAAATAGGATAGTAGAAAGAAAAAATAGAACTCTCGAAGAAATAGCCCGTACCATGCTATGTGAAAGCAACCTTCCAAGATATTTTTGGACGGAAGTAATTAACACAGCATGTTACATATTAAACCGTGCTTTAATTAGACCAATTTTAAAGAAAACTCCTTATGAGCTTTTGAAAGTAAAAAAACCAAATATTGCATATTTTCATATTTTTGATTGTCGATGTTTTGTTTTGAACAATGGTAAAGAAAGACTAGAAAAATTTGATGCAAAATCCGATGAAGTGATTTTTCTTGGTTACTCTTCTTCTAGCAAAGCTTTTAAAGTTTTCAACAAAAGAACTTTAATAGTAGAGGAGTCAATACATATTATTTTTGATGAAACTAATGATCTTCCTTCAAAAAGAATGAAGGTATTGATGATGCAGATCCTCTTATAGAAGGGATAAAGGAGATCACTCTAAAAGTCTCAACCATTCAAGATGATGAAGAACATGAAGACAAATAGGATGAGAAAGGTGAAGAACAACAAGAACAACCTCTAGGTACAAATGATCTACCCAAAGAATAGAGGTATGATCACAATCACCCCAAGAAACTAATCATTGATGATCCTACACATGGTGTAAGAACTCGCTCTTCACTTAGAGATGCATTCAATCATTTTGCTTTTGTCTCTCATCTTGAACCTAAAATCATAGATGAAGCTAAAAAAGATTATAATTGGATAAATATAATGCAAGAAGAACTTATTCAATTTGAAAGAAATAATATATGGACTTTAGTTTTAAGATCTAAAAATTATTCAATAATTGATACAAAATGGGTATATAAGAATAAATTGGATGAACATGGAAATGTGATAAGAAATAAAGCGAGATTAGTTGCAAAAGGTTATAATCAAGAAGAAAAAATTGATTTTGATGAGACCTTTGTATCTATTGCTAGATTAGAAGTAATTAGACTTCTACTTGTATATGCTTGCTTTATGAATTTTAAGTTATTCCAAATGGATGTCAAAAGTACTTTTCTAAATGGATATATTGCTAAAAAAATTTATGTAGAACAACCTCCAGATTTTGAAAATCATACTTTTTCTAATCATATTTTTAAATTAAACAAAGCATTATATGGTTTGAAATAAGCACCTAGGGCTTGGTATGAAAGGCTAAGCAAATTTTTGCTTAATAATAGTTTTTAAAGAGAAAATATAGACACAACCCTTTTCATTAAAAGAAATCAAAATGATATATTAGTTATACAAATATATGTTGATAATATTATTTTTAGGTCTACTAATGAAACTCTTTGTCAAGATTTTGCTAAGCTCATGCAGGGAGAGTTTGAGATGAGCATGATGGGAGAACTTACATTCTTCCTCGGACTCTGAATCAAATAAACAAAGGAAGGAATCTCCATCACCCAAAGCAAGTACATAAGAGAACTACTCAAAATATTTGGAATGAAAAACTCTAAAGCAATTGGTACACCCATGAGCCCATCATGTAAGCTTGACAAGGATGAAAGAGGTAAAAATGTAGACTTAAAATTTTATAGAGACATGATTGGTTCTCTATTATATTTAACTGTTAGTAGACCAGATATTATATTTAGTGTTTGTCTTTGTGCTTGCTTTCAATCAAATCCGAAAGAATCTCACTTGAATGCAGTTAAAAGAATCTTTAGATATTTAAATGGTACATAAACTCTAGAATTATGGTATTCTAAGGACTCATCAATTGACTTGATAGGATATTCAGATACTGATTTTGCTGGATGTAGATTAGATAGAAAAGGTACTCATGGAACTTGCTAATTTTTTGGAGTTAACTTAATCTCTTGGTTTAGCAAGAAGCAAAACTCTGTAGTACTATCTACGGTCGAGGTCGAATACATTACAGTCGGAAGTTGTTGTGCTCAAATCTTATGGATTAAGCAACAACTTGAAGACTTTGGCATCAAATTCAATGAAACTCCTATAAGATATGATAACACTAGTGCTATAAATCTAACTAAAAATCTAATTCAGCATTCTAGATCAAAACATATTGAAATTAGGCATCATTTCATAAGAGAACATGTCCAAAATAAAGATATAATTCTTGATTATGTTTGTACTGAAAAATAATTGGCTGACATCTTTACCAAGGCCTTAAGTGAAGATGGATTTTATAAAATTAGGAGAGAACTAGGAATCCTTGATCTATCAGCTTAAGTATCTCTCTGATTCTAAATTCTTAATGCAAAAAAATTATTGAACCAAATCTATTGAGCTCAATTCTCATTTTTCTTAAGAGCTCAAAAGCTTAAAACTATCATTCACATGATCAATACTTGGATAAACATCCTTCTCTCAGAGTTTTAATTTTTTTTTTTTTCAAAATTATCCTATCATTCTTTTGAATTTTTCTGTGCCATGAGTCGACCCCCAGGGTCGACCTTAGGGTAATCTTGCAATTTTGTCAAAACTCTTCAGGCGCTCTCTTCTTATTGGAAATTTTTCCTTGAGCCGACTCAGCCCTTCGTCTTCTTCCTCCCACCGAATCAAAAGCTCTCCATCTCTTCTCCCTCAAACCAAAGATTTCTCTCAAAAATCTACTCCCATCGATTTTCACTCCTCAAATCACCCGTTAAGGAACCAACTTCCTCTCCTCTCTCTTCCTCATTTGGGGCGGTTCGAGCTTGCCCTAGAATCATTCCCTCTTCTCCAAACTAATGATTTAACTCCTCAAATTCTTGCCTTTTTCCTTCCAAAATCCTTTCCTCTTTGCCTCACATTTAGTCTCCTAAGCTCCTTTCAAGTCTCTCTTGACCTAATGGCTCCCAAAATGAAGCTACCGCAAAGAAAAAAATCCGTTCGTGGGTTGGAAGACAGTGTGCACAGAAAGAGATTAGCAACTGAGCCCTCTTCTACTTCAATCCCTGCTCCAGGTCCTGCTTCAGCTTCCACTCAGTCTCCAATCAGCCCAAGCAAGGTACCTCTCTCTAACTGGAAAGTAGAACTCGAAAAAAATATTGATTTCAAGTTTTTTGAAAAAGAAGGATTCACTATTGGATCGAAGATTAAGTATCAAGGATAGAAATTTTACTACTCTTTAAAGAAAAATACTTATGTCGATCTAGTCAAAAAAATTTACTTAAATTTAAGCTATAGCAATAGAATAGTGAAATCTACAGTAAAAGATATTGATGTTATTCTTGATCCAGTACATTTGGGACAGATACTGCATTTGTATTGTGAAGGCTATACCAATATGGAGCTCCCTATTAAAGAAGAAGGAATTAATATTATCTTAGGGAGAACCTATACTGGAAGTCTAAATAAATTGGAAGCAAAAATTCTTTCTGTTGAGATGAGGCTGTTACATCACTTGGTAACCAAACTGTTTGTCCCTTGGAATGGTAGACACAACCTTCTATCTGGTAGGAATATTTGCATTATGTACCATGTGATCACCCAAACCCCCCTGAACCTTCCAGCATTGATGTTTGAGGCCATGAGGGAAACCCTGAACAGGTCCAAGGCTCACTTGCCTTTTGGTATGGCACTCATCTTAGTTTTTAGAAGGTTCGGAATCAATTTTGAGGGAGAGGCAGTTGCTAGACTATCTCATTCCGACACCATCAACCGCCACACACTGCATCGCATGGGTTTCTCTAAGACTGATGGTGGTTGGACAAAGGGTGTTGTGGAGAGAGCGAAGGATATAGCAGAGGAGGAGGAACCATCTTCACCTCTTTGTGATCACAGAGCATCTCCAGATATTCAGTTCATATCTGATCACGAGGCTGATCCTTCAGAGTCTATAAGGAGGCATGCTTCAGTTCCACAGTCAGAGAGCAGGACACATTCTTCAGAGTTTAGACTAGCAGATGATCAGATTGAGATGATATCCCAATGTGTTGCCTCCATTCTATCTCAGCATTTTGCCACTTCAATCTTTGCTCAGAGATTCACTTTCCAGGGTGACTCAGATCAGACTCTGATCCCTCATATTTTTTTATTTTTTAGATGCTTACTGATCAGTCAGTACGCATTGAGCAGCTTGAGGGATGTATTTTGAGATTGACAGGTAGAGTATTAGACTTACAGGGGCAAGTATTAGCTTTAGCCCATCCCCAGCCGCATGAGGATATCACAGAGGTCTCAGACCTAACTCAGAGACGGCTAGACTTCGAGGAGTCTTAGAGAGTGGTTTTGACTTCTTGAGGAGAGAGATCAGGGGCTCCAGTGAGAATGCTTCTACTCAGTTAAGTGCCCTGATGTAGTCTGCATCGAGAGCTTTGGATCTTTTGGACACCATCAGACTTTCTCTTATAGCATAATCCATAGCTTTTCAGGCTCCAGGATCCTCTCACCCCTCTACTCATGCTGGTATCTCTACCCGTGGCCAAGGTAGACGCGGTCGAGGTCGTGCCCGTGGACTTGATCCTACATCTCCTCACCCTATCTCTGATTCTTCAGATTCTGATCTCTCTAGCCATGATATCTATTAGATCTAGATTAGTTTGTCTCCTATGTCTAGGATCTATCTTATGGGCCTCGTATTTGTTGGCTAATTAACTTTTGGATAGTTTCTATCATGACTTTTGTATTTTGAGTTGACTCATGTGTATTAGGATACCTTTTGTATTCAGTCACTTTTGAATATATATATATATATGTGCTTTGACTTTCAATGAATGTCTATGAATGTGATCAAATTGAATTGTTTTAATTATGAGATATGAAAAATAACTCATATTAGTGCTGAGAAATACTATGAATTGCAATATCTTCTAGATGAGCAAGTTGATATATCCTTTATGTTTGCTATGTTGAAGGGGAGTAGAAAAATAAGCAATCAAAGAAGGGGGCTAAAGAAGTAAAATATGGTATCAAAAAAGAAGAGTAAAGAAAATATATCCTTTTTGTCATCTTTCTTTTCTTTTCTCTATCCTTAAAATCCCTTAAGATCTTAATTGATGCTATCAAAAAAAGGGAACAAAGAAAATTTATCCTTTCAAGATCTCTTAAAAGGAGGAGTAGAGAATCTTAATTGATGCTGTCAAAAAGGAAGAGTAGAGAATTAAAATCAAATTTGAGCAATAAGTAATAAAGAAATGAGCAATAAGCAATAAAGAAATTAGTAATAAGCAAAATTGTTAAGCAAATGTGTCAAAGAACCAAAATCGTCAGCTCTTTTTTTTATCTAAATTTTCAAAGCAAGTGACCTTATAAGCAAATTTTAAATTGATCTTCAAACTGCTTATCATGCATTTCGTTCAAATACTTGGCTATGATATTGAAGTGATGCATCTTCATGAATTTGAAATTCATGTTCAATGCTTTATATATGCTTTTGCTCAAGTATTTTGTCATCATCAAAAAGGGGAGATTGTTGCTCCTTGAATTGATTTTGATGACTACAAAGCATTTGAGGGGGTTACTAATGATTTTGGCTTGGAAAAAGATTTATTGTATTTCAGGGGTAAAATCATAATTTTATCAAGATCTGATTCGGAAGCCTCAAGAGTAAGAACACAAGATTTGTAATCTATTGGAGGTAATTTTAATATTTTTGAATATATATTTTGAAAAAAAATTATGTTTATATATTTGAGTCGACCCCATAAGTCGACTCATGGCAAAAGGGGTTGAACGACACGCTGAATTCTTTGGCTGGCACACTCTGTGAGTCGACCCCATGAGTCGACCCCTGGGCATGAGTCGACCTTATGAGTCGACCTCTGCCGCTGTGTAGGCCAAAATTACAGAACAGTCATTTTCTGTTCTGTGCCACAAAAGTCGATCCTATGAGTCGACTCATGAGTATGAGTCGACCCTATGAGTTGACCCCCGTGATGGAAAAATTCCGTAATGGTTAGTTTTTAGCTCATTTTGACTGCATTTAATGCCCATTTAATGTGCTCCAACGACTCTATTTCAGCCCAGATTACTCTCCACCATTATTTGAAGTTATAAGAGGCACTTAAAGGAGGGAATCAACAAGGTTTTGAAAAGGTTTTTCAAGCATTCATTTCAACCCTAAGCAAGAGCCCTCTTAAAAGTTCAAGAAGCTTTTATTTCAAGTTCACCAATCCCTCAAGAGCTCATTCAAGTCTTCAACCACCTGAAAAAAAATTAGAAGAGCTTCGTTCTTATTGTGTAAAGTGTATTTAAAGCTTTATTTGCTCATTAAAGGAGCTACATCTGTATTTCTGTGTGATTAACTGCTATACTCTATTTTGAGTTGATATTTTATTTTGGAAAGATTCCAAAATGTGGAAAGGTTGATCTGAACCTTGAATCAGATTGTATTGGGTTGGCTTGTACCCAAAAAATAAGTGTTCTAGCTTGAAATAGCTAGAGTCGGAGGTTCCGACGTTGTATTCAGATTGAATACGGTTTAGTGGATTTGAATTCTCAAGTAGGAGCTTGGGGAGTGAACGTAGGTGCAAGATTGGTACCAAACCACTATAAATCTTTTTATTTGTGTTGTGCTTACTTGCTCTCCTTTTAAATTTTCTTATCTTCTTGCATTCTTGCATCCAACTTCTACACCTTGCATAAATTTTACTCTCCATATTTATCCTGCTCATTGTTAAATAATCCTCATAGTTGTAAATTAACTTTAATTTTTTAAAAACTCAATTCACCGCCCTCCCTCTTGGGTTGCATAGCTGGACAATAGAAGAAAATAAAATAAATATCATTTAGAAGCATTGGGGCCAAAAAATTCAAGTTTAGGAGGTTAAAATATGAAGAAAAATATTATTGGAAGGCTTAGAGCTGACTCCGAAAGGTTTCAAGTCAACTCTAGCATATTAGAAGAAGACTGGCACAGGTCTGAGTCGACTTGATTTCAATCCAAGCCGACTCTCTTAGAAAAAATAGAAAACTATATTTCAGGATCCTTACTTGAGCCAACTCGATTTTAATCCGAGTTGACTCACCTGCAAATCAAGCTGACTCACCTGCAAATGGAGCCGACTCCATTCACGGGGATAGCAATAATGGTTAGTTTTCTGTAATTTTTCAACAGCTACTCCAAGCTCTCCAATGGCCAAAACTCACTCTCAAGCCATTTTCAAGCCTATTAAAAGCTATAAAATCATTTGGAAAGAAAGATTAAGAGGGATTAAAGAGAGAAACATTCAAATTAGTGAGGTTTATTGAACATCCTTGAAAAAGAGTAAAAGAGAAGAAAGTTGAGCACTAATTTTTGAGAGCTTTCAAGGATAATCTTCTCCAACTACTTTCACATCCTCTCAAGCATCATTCAAGAGAAGTTGAAGCATCTAAAGAGCAAATTCTTTGCAACTTCTCAGCACTTTAAAGAGTTTATTTCTATTTTTATTTTGTAATGAAATTTCTCATCCTTGTATTTTAATTTCTTTATAAGTTTCATTGGAAGAAAGAAACTTGGGGTTAGGCCCATCCAAACCCAAAATTAGACAAGTGTACGTTTGGTTGGTGAGCTCATAAAACCAACTAAGTTGATTGTGAGCTCAAAAAATAATTGGTGTAAGATTTCGATTGGTGATCCTGAAAAATCAACTGAATTTATTTATGAGTCTGAGTAAAACAAACATATTGTAATCAAGAGGATTATAGTAAAATTTTTAAGGAGCTCTTAGAGAGTGGACATAGGTGCAGGATTGCACCAAACTACTATAAATTATTTTATGTTTGTGTGGTGTCGTATCTTATTTACTTTTTTGTGCTCTGTATTCTTACTTTTCTTTCTTGCTTTACATTATTTTAATACTTATATTGTATCTCTTAAATCTTAATTTTGCTGCTACTTGTTACATATCACAATCACTTGAGTTAGCCTAAATTGAAGCACATACTTGTCTCAATTTCAGATTTTGTTAAAATTTTTAAAGAACCCAATTTGTCCCTCCTCTTAAGTTACTATCTTTCTAGACAACAATTGGTATCAAAGTAGGTACTATGTTATTTGTTATTGATTTAGTGGTCTAGAGCAAAAGATCATGGCAACCCCAATTGGTTTCTCATTTATTGAAGGTCAATCTATATCAAGACTACTGCTCTTCAATGGCATAAATTATATTTTTTAGAAAGCTAGAATAAAAAATTTTATACAAGCTTTAGATTATGACATATAGAGAGTCATAACTAGAGGACCACACACACTCACTATTAAAATAAATGGAGTGTCTCATCTCAAATCAGAAAAGGATTGAGATGAATATGATAAAAAGATGGCATAATTAAATGCTAAAGCTATTAATATACTTTATTTCTCTTTGGACGTAAAGAAGTTTAATAGAATATCCACTTATACATCTACAAAAAAAAATTGAGATAAATTAGAAATAAGTCATGAAGGAACAAGCCAAGTTAAAGAGTCTAAGATTAATTTGCTTGTTCATAAGTATGAAATGTTCAAAATGAAACAATATGAGTCTATTTCTAATATGTTTTCCAAATTTACTGATATTATCAATGCTTTAAATGGTCTTGGCAAAATCTATTCTAACTATGAGCTTGTTTGTAAGATTTTAAGGTGTTTGCCAAAGATATGGGAAGCTAAAGTGACAGCAATATAAGAAGTGAAGGATCTCACCAAGCTGTTCATGGAGGAATTGATTAGTTTACTCATGATATATGACTTGAACATGCATCAAAAAAAGAAAGAAGAAGAGTCGAAGAAGAAGAAGGCATTGCATTCAAATCAACCACCAAATTCAAAGATAGCGATGAGTCGGAGGATAAAGATGAAGAAGAGAGTGAAGATGAACATGAGGACTTAGGACTACTCAAGAAGAAATGGTTGAAGAAGAAGGAAGATAATGAAGAAAAAGAAAGGAATATCATTTGCTACAAGTGTAACAAGCTGGGGCACTATAAGTTGAATTGTCCTCTACTCAAAAAGTACCCCAAGAAGAACAAAAAGATGGCAATGATGGGTATTTGGGAAGATAGCAATATTTCTAGCTTAGATGAAGAAGAAGATGAGGAAGGCATTGTAAATCTATGCCTCAAGGCCAATGATGATGAGATATATCTTGAAAACTCCTCTGATTTTTGTTTTGATGAATTATATAAAGCTTTTAATGATTTAATGGATGAATACAAAAAGATAAGGCTGAAAAATAGAAAACTTAAAAAGTCCAATCTATTTTTGACTGAAGAAAAGAATATAATTTTGATAGAAAAAGATAACCTTTTGAAAGAAAAAAATATTAGATGAAAAAATTTTTTTTTGTAAAATCTAAAAAATCTCTAATGAAAGAAAATGCCAAACTTAGAGAAGAGATTAATACATTAAGCCTATGCATGAAAAATTCACTATTGACTCACAGAAGCTTCAATTATTTTTGAACAATTAAAAGACTATTTTTGATAAAATTAGAATTGATTTTAATTTGTTTAGAAAGTAAAAATTTGTTAAGAATATATTTAGCAAAGCTTTATATAAAGTTAACTCTATAGTTTGCTTCAAATTTAATAGAGGAGGCCATAAAATTTTTGAATGTAATATTAAAAGAGTTGGCTATACTTTAATCAAACAAATTTGAATTTCAAAAAGAACTATATGTACTAACTCTATTAGACCCAAGGTGACTTGGATATCAAAAATTAAGAAGTCATTTTGCAGTTTGCCAAGCATCCAAGGGTATGAAAGGAGCAAAACTCTTGAAATTAGATGCTTAGGACTTAATGTAAATGGATGATAATATTTGGTAAAAACTAAACTTTCTCACATCATACCATCACTAATTTTTGATATTATTTTGCTTGAATGATTGATTTGGATGCTCGTACGTATACATGATATTGTGATGATTTCTCATTGTTTGTTTAAATATATTGATAAATTTGTTTTCTTAGTTCTATGTATTATCTTTAATTGTTATAAGCATAAGTTTTACTTTAATTTTAGCATACTCTCAAACCCCTCATATCATATTATTACTTGTGAAACTTAAATTAAAATGAGCTTGATGGTATATGAAAATATTTGTGTGCAAAACTCTCAAATTAATTTTTGACATTCTTATAAAATATGTAATCATTGAAATATATCAAAAATTATATGATTCAAAGAATATCAAGATAAGTCATGAACTCATAAAAAATTGTATGCTTGATGATTTGCATTGCATCCTAACTTGACCCCTTAAGGATTTGAAAATCCTTAACTGAACCTAAATATTTTAGAGCTTTCATCTAGTTTTTCTTTAATTTTTTCTTGATTTGTTTTGATTAATTTTTAAACCCCCAATTGATTTATTCTTGATTCTCTAAATTGATTTGAATATCATTCCTGATCCTTGATTTGATCATCTATTTATTTCTATTCATTATTGATCAATTTTTTTTTATTTGAAACTTCTTGAACTATTTTCTGTATCAAGGAGTCGATTTATAGTTGTTGAAGAAAAATAATTTTATGAGGAGTAGACCCATATTCAATTTTCTCTAAATAGATTTGAATCTCCTTGATTTGAGATGGATTTTTTAATTGGAGACATCTTGTGGCTCTATTATCCTTTCTCATTTCTTTCGAGTCGAAACTATTTTCAAACCCCTCTCCCTTCAAAATTGGACCTCTGCTCTCCATTTTTATTTGATTCTTGTAGTTCTTATTCTCCAATGGCACCCTAAAAGCGATTCATCTAGAGGAAGAGGAAGTCTCATATGGAAATTCAAGAATCTAAGGCTTCTCCAAGTGGCTCTCCCATGTAAGAAAGAAGGACCAAGTCAAGTATCTAGAGCAAGAAGGATTTGCAATTGGATAAAAAGTCAAGAGATTGGGCTGAAAATTTTTGTGTTCTTTGGATCTGTTGACCTACCTGAACCTAGTTTGAGAATTTTATAGAAATATAAAGTTCAGGATTAAAAACATAGAATCAGAAGTTTAAAGTATCCGTATTGCATTAGATGGTGTTCAGGATATCGAGAATATCAATGTCAGCACTCATGCTACAGTAAATAATGATGATGATAAGACTCCTATAGTAAAATTCATTATAGTAGATATCAGAACTAAGGAGCCAGTTGTGCAGGCAGAGATAGCTCCACCTTCACAGACCAACCATTCAGAGAGTAGCTTATGATTATTTGATAGGCTAGATGAGGATGTATTTATTGAGAGAGTTTCCATCAGGATCATCACTTCAGTCTGTGCAAAGCTTTAAAGGTATACATCAGAGGTATAACAGATGAGATGAGATTTATTGGAGTTTCTATCTTTGGTCAGAGAGATGTCAGAAAGATTGATTTAGGTACTTACCTCAGTGAGGGAGGATGTTCATGATTGGGGCCAGTCATCTAAAAATATTAGACCACCATCTCCTTCTACCTAGTTTGGACCTTCATCTTAGGATTATCTTGACCTATCCTTGCTTAGGATGTAAGGATTCCTTTCATAGAGCTTTAGTGACCCTTGCAATCCATGTTTGCCATCTATGTAGAAACTAGCACTCATACTTTTTGTATGTTTTCATCATAATTCTGTATTCATATTTTGGCTAACCAACGAAAATCTAATCTTTTTGAAAATTAAGTGTGTTTGATGCTTACATTTGTGTTTACCTATTTGATTGAAATTATGCATTGTTTATAAAACTAAAAGAGAGAAAAACATACTCGTGTGATGCTTATCTTTTAATTAAATATGCATAATTTGGAAGAAAAGGGGGACTATCAAAAAAAAAAAATTGAATCTTCTAACATTTATCATTAAAAATAGGGGGAGAAATCAAAATTAATAAGAGAAACCATTTATAAACTTAATAAGAGAAACTTTATTTATTTTTATTTAATCATATGGATTTATTTAAGCATTCTTGTAGTTTTGATCATTTGATTCATTTTGAACAACTATTTGTACTTTACTTATTTTGATCATATCATCATTTTTTAATAATTAATTGATTTCAAGAAATTATTTTTGATCTCAAAAAGAAATTTATTAATGAACATTTATACTTTGTTCCAATTGATTTGAAAAATGCTCTTCTTGAATGTTTTAAAATTGATATCAAGAAAAATATTTCAAGATAGTTGTTATTTGTCTTTAAAGCTAAATATTTAAAGAAGACTTCAGTTTCATTCAATTGGTATTAGATAACTTACTGTTTGCCTTATATTTCATTGATCTACTTTTTAGCACAAGGAGAAGAATGTCTTTGTCTCAAATCTGATTGCGCAAAGCTATATTTTTTATGAGATATCATTTGAGACAAATCTAAGGAATCAATATCTTTTCTGAACTTAATTATTTAATACTTCTTATGAAAAAGATGAAATAATTTTTTTGAATAATAACTGAAAATCTTTTAATTTGAATGATTTGCTGATACACTATAAGAAAAGCCATGATTTCCTATGATTTTTCCTACAATTTTTTTCCCCAAAAATTATTTATGGATGTTCTTGTAGATATGCTTGTAGATTGAGTTTAGCTAAACTTTTCTTGCGAAAACCAAATTTGTAAGAAAAGATGTAGGTAATTACTAATGGATTTTTATCCTCTAGAAAAATCCATTGGAAACATTCTCGCCATATAGTGAGAAAAATTTTTATTTTGGCAGATGAAGCAGTATCTGCTGTTTTTCTTGGAGATTTTCTATCCGCATGAAAAATCATAGGAAAAATCTGTAGGAAATATTTTCTGTAGATATTTCTATGAATATGTACTATGACTTTACTTGGAGATTTATTTCCTTGGGATTTACCTATGAATTGTTTTTCCTAAGGATTTACCTCTGGATATGTTTCCTAGGAATTTACTTGAGAATTTTTTTTCCTGAGGATTTACCTGAAGATTTTTATTCCTAGGATTTACATGCAAATTTTGCTGTAAATTTTTTTTCTACAGAATTAGCTGTAAATTTATCTAAAATTTTTTTAAAATTTATTTTCTTTTATCATTTTATGCTTTTATGAAATTTTTTGAAGATTTAGTAAAGATTTCACTCTTACACTTATTTAAACATTATCTTAATAATACTTTTGTGCAATGTTTGATATATATTTCTTTTAAAATTTAACATTTTCACAACTAATTAAGAGCTACAATTGCCCAGCTAGACAACTCAAGAGGTGGGGGGGTTGAATTGGATTATTAAAATTTAAAATAGATATATGCCCAATTGACCAATTTACTCTTAGTGAAATAGTGCAATGAGAGCTAAATAAGAATACAAGTAAGAACAGAGTAAGCACGCACACACACATAAAGATATAATAATTTTATAGTGGTTCAGTGTACTCTCAACATCTACATCCACTCCTCAAGCAATCTTCTTGGGAGTTCCATGATAATCTATTCAAGCTTATAGTTGGATAGCTATCTGCACTATAATAATTTTACAGTTGGATAGCAATCCCCTTGGGAGTTTCACTATAATAATTTTAGGACATCCTATACTGTTTCATGACTATCTATACTATTTCATGACTTGACACTATTTCATGACTTTCGATAATGTTTTATGACTTCCTACACTATTTTATGACTTTCGGCATATCGTGCACTATTTTATGACTTCTGATACTACTTCATGACTTTCTATATTATTTTATGATTATTAGGTTATCTTATGGCATGATCTCTAAAATAATGAAAGCTTTTGAATGTATTATATAATATGTTAGCTTCCAAAATAGCTAAACACTAAGTGATAGCAAGTAATTAAATGTTGCACACTGAGTTCAATTATGAGAACACAGGTGTAGCTAGTTAACACCAATAAACTTGATATTAAGCTTGAAAATAAAAATATAAGTATGCAGTTCATAAAAAGATATGATCTAATAGATCATAGATAATAGAGGATATTTGATATGTTAGATACAAATACTGGTATATTCATAACATAACATATCCGCATAGCCAAAACACAAAACACAAAGCATTATTATTGGAATTTCGTGTAGGGGCATGCATGTATGTTTCAAATTTTTTTTTTCAAAACAATACAGTAGAATAGAAGATTAAAATATTTTTTAAACTAAATTATATATGTATAAAATAAAAAATATAAGGATCTACTTCATATACTGAAATTGAACACATATTGAATTTTATACTAAAATTAAATATATAATCGAATCACATATCTGTTTCATAATTTCTTTCTTCGAATCTGGATTTGGAAGAAGATAGATTTTTTTTTAGCCATGTAAGTACCTAGCCTCTATGAATATCCACTCAGGATCAATCTGGAACAGTCCTCTATGGTGTTGATTTTTCTTCTCCAAGAATGATCACCCTGCAAATCTGAATGAAGCTTGTATTGCGATCAACTTTTTGATCTTTTTCTTGATCTTTTTTTTCTTTTCTTTTGTTGCTCTCTTTTTTTTGGTTATATAATAACCAAGCTCTAAAAATCAGTCACCAAGGAGGATGCCCAAACTCCTTTTGGGCATGGAGATGGAGGATGCCCAACCACCTTGGGCATTGGAACTAGAAGGGAGAAGAGAGGGAGGCATGGGGACCTTATGGGAGGCGTGGGGGCTACTGAAATTAGATTCTTAGAGCTTTAGAGAAGGCTCTTTTAAATAAGTAAAAGTTTTGAATCTTATTCAAAACCAAATAGCCCTTTAATACAAGTCCTACTTGTGTTAGGAATCTTTGTAGCTTTAGATATTTGACCTCCTTTAGGAGATCCATGAGGTGTCAACTATTGGAGTCTTTTAACCCACTTTCTCACATGCCATATGGGGCTTAGAGGATGCCCCTTACTGATCCCACACACCCTCTATCATGCGGGCACGCCCAACTTGATCAAATCAAGTGGCACCCCAATGCAAACAATCAAGGAATTTGATTAAGGGTTTGAATCCTTAATGCATAAGATCCAAAACCCTGGGCATCCGACAATTGAAGCCCAATAAATTTAATTTATTTAGATTATTAGTAGATAATTAACTCAAATTAATCTTATCAAATAAGTAATTCAAATATAAAGAAAAAATTAGATTCAATCATGTACTAGCAAGGTTATCCTGAATCCAATAGAATTTCTTTAAACTTGATTGAGACTTCATAAGCTTAATTGCTTATTCCAGATTTAATCTCTTTCTTATGTGACCCCATAGATTCAATTCTATCTGGTAGTGAGATATACCATAATCTCTATCATAGTATCATTGAAACTTTTTTTAATGGATCAAAATAATTCCACTCTAACTCATCAAGGATTATCGATCCTGAGCAATCCTAGTGAGCTCTTACAATCTACCAGTGACACCTAATAGTATGTAGTAGCAATCCAATAGAACTGAAATAGAACATCAAAGTACAGTTCACATATAATTCAATCTCTCTATTATGAGTCTCGATTAGATGGTAGATCATGGCTAAATCATCAAACCTCATCATCAGTCACATGATAGATTCAATTAGCTTAAGTCTAATTGTGATCCTTATGAAAACTCTTTTCCATCAATCATACTGCTATAGTCACAGACTCTTAGACTCAGTCTCTCAAATCTTATAGGACTACTCCTCTCTATCAAGGTCAATAGATTTTATTTAGATACACACCTTATTCCTACAGTGGATCAACTATTGTCAACATCCACATAAGATCTCAATGAGGCTATATTTATGTGTCAGTCAAATTCTAGCAGCCTCACTATGAGCAATCATACCATTGTAGGTCAAAAAACTATTCACACAACTACAGTATCGAGTCGATCACTAACGATCGAGTAGAAATCTAAGTGATCTCTCATATGTCACGTTCAGTACTAGTTATTCTCTAACAACTATCCACACTCATCGTTCAATGTCTCTACATTGTAAACCAGAGACTCATATATTCTGAAGGAAGTGATTTATGTGTCGGTCTATCTAGACCGATCACTATGCTCATGATGATACTATGACTGAGAGCATTTAGAAATTTTATATATATCTTTAATTTTTAACACTTTAAGAATATGTATCAAAGTATTAACTCTATGGACGATTCAAGGATACATCACTCTTGAATGAAAATCAAACTTATCCTTTTATTGATCAAATCAATGTATTAAGCATAAAATTATATCCTAGATTTATTATAATGTGTCAGCCATATTGGCTTCTAGGACATACATCTAACAATCTCCTACTTGGACTAAAGCCAATTGGCCACTAATCTAAGTCCTATCTTCTCAAAGTGGACTTGCATTTTTGGTTGGCTCAATTACTTTGTCAGCGGGTTGCCATGTTGCTCGCAGAGTCTACTCCTCACATCTTGATATATTTTTTTTTGAGATAGTTGCATATGATATGAAAATGCCATTCGATGTGCTTTGATTTCTGATAAAATCTCGGCTCCTTAGCAAGAGTTATAACTGAAAGAAGAGTACCCTATAAGCCAATCGAAAGTATGTTGCAATGAAATTTTTCTTTGTAATTTTTCAACTCATATAATAACATTTATTATTTGATAATAAAATGAGATATTGATTTATCATATTAGCTGCATCTTATTATGTCTAAGATTATGATGAACTCCAAAGATTAGGACAATAATTTTAGGAGACATGAATGGGTCATGCAGGTGAGACCTCAAGTTCAATAAACCTCCCATTGCCCCCTTCTTGGATAAATACATTTTCCAAGAAAATGATATGCCTACCAACAAATATCTTTTATTGAGTAGGATGGTAGAAGTAGTATCCTATACTCTCTTTAGGATAACCCACAAACTTATTTTTCTGATCTAGCACTAAGCTTATGTCCATCAATATTTTTCATATAAGCAGGACAACCTCAAATCTTAAGATGTTTAAGACTGAGCCTCTTCCCTTTTCATATCTCATGTGGAGTGCTAGAGATATTTGGATGGCATTTTGTTCAAAACATACGCTGTGACCTCGAGAGCATATCCCCAAAAGGAGATCGAAAGATTCGTGAAATACATCATGGACCGCACCATATCTAATAAGGTGCGATTCCTTCTTTCCATAATTTTATTTACTTATGGAGTGTAAGGAGGTGTCCACTGAGAGAATATTTTATTTTATTTTAAATATTCGAGGAACTCACTAGTCAAGTATTCTCCTCCTCGATCAGATCGAAGAGCTTTAATACTTTTACCAGTTTGTTTCTCAACCATGCTTTGATACTTTTTAAATTTATCAAAGACTTCATATTTGTATTTCATTAAATACACATATCCAAACCTAGATATATCATCAGTAAAAGTGATGAAGTAAGAATATCCACCTCTGGCTTGAGTCGACATTAGACCACAAACATTAGTATGTACAAGGTCTAAGATGTCACTCGTCTTTTTTCCATATCTAGTAAATGGAGTCTTGATCATGTTACCCATGAGACAAGATTCACAAGTTTCATATGATTCAAAATTTTAAGGATCAAAAAATTTATCTTTGTATAACTTGTTAATTCTTGATTCATTTATATGACCAAGTCGGCAGTGCCAGAGGTATGTGACATTCACATCCTCTCTCTTTCTTTTTTTCATATTATCAACATGAAGTACATTATCATTAAGTGATAGAAATAGAAGGTCATTATTAATATAAGCATTTCCATAAAATTTGTTAAAAAAATAGATAGAATAACCATTGTTCTTTGCTTTTATTTTAAAATCTTGTTCTAATAACAAAGATATAGAAATAATATTTCTAACAATATTAAGAATATAATAATAGATCTTCAGTTCTAAAATTTTATTCGAAGTCAACTTTAAAATTCTGGTTCCCACGGCTTCAACCTGAATGGACTCTCCACTAGTACTGAATAGCTCAAAGTTATCTTTATTCAGACTCTTTATTTTCTACAGACTTTGCAATGATTTACAAAAGTGTGAGCTACATGTAGTATCCAATACCTAAGAATCTGAATTGAAGTACTTAATGATAAGTTAGTTTATATCATATACAAACCTTTAGCAACATTTATTTGTTTCACAGTTGCAAGGTATTCCTTGTAATTTTTCTTCCAGTGTCCTCCTTGCCACAGTAATAGCAAGTACCTTTGATGGAGATCTTCTTTTTGGAGATACTAGTCTTAGGGTTCAACTTTTTTTTAGAACCCTTTTTGCCTTTCTTCTCATTACTCTTATCGACAAGAAGAACTAGAGCCTTTTCATCTTTGAAATAGCTCTCTGTTATTTTTAGCATGTTCAGCAGCTCAGGTAGATTGATATTCAGTTTATTCATATGGTAGTTTATAATAAACTGAGAGAAAAAATTGGAGAGAGACTACAGAATCAAATTTTGGCTTAGTTCATCATCCATAGCAAAACCCATTATCCTAGATGAGTGATCAAATCAATCATCTTTAGGACATGAGTTTGTACAGACGTGCTTTTAGTCATGCGGGTACGAAATAATTACTTAGATATCTCATATCTAGTAGTTCGACTTTGTTCTACATATAACTCCTTAAGATTAAGGAGTATAGAAGGAATATCCATGTCCTCATACTGCCTCTAAAGCTCATTGCTCATCGAAGCAATCATGATGCGTTTGACAGTCACACTGTCATCCTTCCATATCTTATATGTGGTGCTTTCCTCCTCAGATGCATCTTCCCTAATCGTATCGGATGCAGGTGTATCCAATATATAGGAGGCTTTCTCCTGAGTGAGAATAATTCTTAGATTTTTTAATCAGTCCACATAGTTAGGTTCGATCAATTTGTTAGCATCTAGAATATCTCATAGTGACAGTGAGGATATCATATGCACAGTTAATCTATAATAATAAGAACACAATATAAGTGGATAACTCATGATAACGTGCACAACTAGATTAGGACTTTTGTCTAATTGTGTCTCCCACTATTTTAGCAGATTCATAGCCCTCAAGTATAAAAAATGAGAAACATCCTTATGTTTCTAAGTAGGATTGAGATCCTTATTCTGCACAAATACCTTATGGATAGCACAACAAGCATTCATGAGTTCAAGAGTTGGTAACTCTTTCCCAATTATACTTCATACAATTCTCAACATTTTTCTCTTTTACCTCTAGATCATTCATAGTCTTTTGGATAGCACAACAAACTATAGTGTTCTAGTTAAGTTAACCCTTTAATCCCATATGGTCATACTTAAACAATGCTACCCTTGTGGATAGCACAACAAAGCAATACTATTCAAATATATCATAAGCATCAATATGCACTTAGTCAACATCATATCAATTTCTATAGTAAGTCTTGTAGATAGCACAACAAATTCACTAAGATTTTGATATATTCTATTGACTAAGCTTGAAGGAAGGCCCTTGTAGTGTTTACATCACTAATCAATCTAAATCCAAAATTTAATAAGATCAAATTGATCAGGTCAGTAGGTGGGAGTTTTTTCGTAGCTTTTCTTAGATACTAACAAAGTTGGCCAGGCCAGCATACGGATCTAATTAGAAAATCATCTTTCATACTTTTTTAGACACCAATTGATCAAATAAATTTAACATTTGATTTGTAAGTGAATCTCGACATTACAACTTAATATAATTTTATAGAAGATCTTTAAACTGATCTCGACACATCCTAACTTCTACTACATAAAATGTACAATACATATTATGCAATTCAGCATGCTTTTACAAGTTATAATAACAATCATATGGTCATACCAAAAAATTATATAAGGGTACATAAAATGACTTAACATATATAACAAGTTTAGCCAAATTGAAAAAATAAATCCTAATCAAATTAGGCATGCATAACACCCTTAAACAAAAATTGATTCAAGCATCAAGTAACCATGAAACTATAAATTTTATATTATCATAAATTCATAATTTTAATAACTAAAATTTAAATCCATGGTTCAAAGAAGTTAAAAATAATTTTTGATTTTAAGATAGATGCTAAAATTGATGTAACATTTTTGGCAATATATGAACTAGAACAATTCTATATTATAACTTGATACTTGTTTGATTGAATCTAATAAGGGTGGCTCTAATACCACTGTTAGATTTTGATCACATAGCAAAAATTAAATTTTAAAATTTTTAAAATAAATATATCGAAAGCTTTAATAATTAAAACTATTGAACTGAAACTCAAATCCTAAAATCACCTTATAGATGTTGAACAAAATAAAAACAAGCATGTAAAGAGATAAAATTTTATGCTTTCACCAACAAGCAGTATGGTAAGTAGGTGATCTCCATGAGACTAATGTTTGTGGTTCAATATCGACTCAAGCCAGAGATGGATATTCTTACTTCATCACATTTACTGATGATATGTCTAGATTTAGATATGTGTATTTAATGAAATATAAATCTGAAGCCTTTAATAAATTTAAAAAGCATCAAAGAATGGTTGAGAAATAAACTGATAAAAGTATTAAAGCTCTTCGATCTGATCGAGAAGAAAAATACTTGACTAGTGAGTTTCTTGAATATTTAAAACAAAATAGCATACTCTCTCAGTGGATACCTCCTTACACTCCATAATTAAATAAAATTATAGAAAGGAAGAATCGCACCGTATTAGATATGGTGCGGTCCATGATGTGTTTCACGAATCTTTTGATCTCCTTTTGGGGATATGCTCTTGAGGCCACTGTGTATGTTTTGAATAAAGTGCCATCCAAATCTATCTCTAGAACTCCATATGAGATATGGAAAGGGAAGAGACCCAATCTTAAATATCTTAAGATTTGGGGTTGTCCAGCTTATGTGAAAAATATTGATGGACATAAGCTTAGTGCTAGATCAAAAAAATATAGATTTATGGGTTATCCCAAAGAAAGTATAGGATACTACTTCTACCATCCTACTCAACAAAAGATGTTTGTTGGTAGGCATGCCGTTTTTTTAGAAAAAGAGTTTATCCAAGAAGGGAGCAATGGGAGGTCAGTTGAACTTGAGAAAATTCAAAACCTACAATTCATTCAGGATTCACAAGCTGATTCTCAACAGATGGGCCCATTGTTGAGGCAAGCCACTACACACACCTCCTCTCTGAAGGTCAAGTAGAGTGCATAATGTACCATTCAGATATGAATTTATCATTGAGAATGACAACACATCTCACATCATTGAGAATGATGATCCCATGATCTATTCAAAAGCTATCATGAGTAGTGACTCTAACAAATGGCTCAATGTAATGAAATTTGAAATAGACTCCATGTATACTAACAAAATTTGGATTTTGGTTGATGCGCTTGAAAGTGTGACCCCAATAGGCTGTAAATGGTTCTTCAAGAGGAAGATTGGAGAAGATGGCCAGGTAGAGACCTATAAGGCCAGACGGGTGGCAAAAAGTTTCAGACAAAAATAAGATGTTGATTATGAAGAAATCTTTTCACTGGTAGCCATGCTCAAGTCTATTCGGATTATGCATACTATTGCTACATACCATGACTATGAGATCTGACAGATGGATGTCAAAACTATCTTCCTCAATGAAAATCTTGAGGAAGAAGCCTATATGACTCAGTTAGAGAGATTTGTCTTTAGTGGGAGAGAAAATCAAATATGCAAGCTGAATAGATCTATTTATGGATTAAAATAAGTATCGAGGAGCTGGAACATCTGTTTTGATGAGACAGTCAAATCGTTTAGCTTTATCAAAAATATGGATGAACTTTGTATGTACAAGAAGACTAGTGAGAGTGCTATTATCTTCTTGATCTTGTATGTGGACAACATACTGCTCATTGAGAATGATATCCTGCTGTTGCAATCAGTCAAGACATGGCTATGATAAAATTTTTTTGTGAAAGACTTGGGTGAAGCGCCCTATATACTTGGTATAAAGATCTATAGGGATAGATCAAAAAGGATGCTTGGCTTATCCCAATCTAAGTACATAGACCTTGTGTTGAAGAGGTTCAACATGGAGAGAAGCAAAAGAGATTACTTATCCATGGGTCATGGCATACAACTCTCTAAGAAGATGTCTCCTAAGACACCTGAAGAGAAAAATAGAATGAGCTATATTCCTTATACTTCGACTGTAGGATCAATAATGTACGCTATGCTATATATCAGGCCTGATGTGGCTTATGCCTTGGGCATTGTAAGTAGATTTCAGGCTGATCTTGAGGAGGATCATTGAAAAGCTATGAAAAATATACTCAAGTACTTGAGAAGGACTAGAAATATTTTTCTCATATATAGTGAATTTGATTTAAAACTGAAAGGTTATACTAATTTTAATTTTCAATCTGATTCGGATGATAGCAAATCCATATCTGGATATGTGTTCACCCTGTATGGTGAGGCAGTAAGTTGGAAGAGTTCTAAACAGCAAACTGTTGCTGACTCAGTCACTGAGGCTGATTACATTGCTACTAGTGAGGCTACTAAGGAGGCCATCTGAATGAAAAAATTTATCTCAGAATTGGGTGTGATTCTAGGGATTGAACAACCAGTGTCCTTTTATTGTGATAATACTGGGATAGTTACTCAAGCCAAGGAACCGAGATCTCATCATAAATTCAAGCACATCCTAAGATGATTTCATCTCGTACGGGAGATAGTCGAAAGATGCAATGTGATCATGGAGTGAGTTGATATCAAGAACAATATAGCAGATCCATTCACTAAGGCCTTGTCAATGCAGCAGTTTGATTGCTACCTTGATTACATGAGAATCAAGTATAGGGATGATTGACTTTAGTACAAGTGGAAGATTGAAAGAATAATGCCCTATAAGTCAATCTCATATGGGATGTGATTGGATATTTTCTGTAATTTATCTTCCAAACTCATGTAATTGACATTGATTTTTAATAATATAAGTTTTTTAATTTATTATATGCTGTACCTTGTTATTATTTTTATGATTATAATGAACTCCATAGGTTTGGGCAATGGTTTTTAGGGCTGTGATGAGATCATGCCAGTGAGATCTAAATCTTTGATAGCCATGACCTAAAATATTCTCAGTCATTACTTCATTGAGTCAGAGATCAATAATATCGGTAAGACTGGCGTGTCCTATGTATGGTCAGTGATAAGGATGGTTGATCTCACAACTACTTGTGTGGTGACACTAATACAAGGATATGGGTGCTCATTAGAGAACAAGTTCACTAAACAGACTTACGAGAGAATATTTGATGGAGTCTTATTTATATGTCAGCTGATAGTTCTCTAGTGAGAGTTGTGTAAGTGATCTTTTGATCTGAGATCATCATGATACCTTATGTATATGAATCCATATTTTGGTTCACTTCCTAACTTGATTCTCTGATCTTTATATGGGATGTTCTGGATGTGGTGAAGTATACATGGAGGTTGTAAGTGATCAATAAGGGATCAATCACTCTTAATAAGGAGAGTGAACATCCTATATGATCTCATAAGTCGATGATTTTGAAAGTTTTTGGCCAAAATAGGATGATAATTAGAAAAAGATTTCTAATATATCATCAACTAAATCATCATCTTCTGATTGAGATACATATAAATAAGTAATTGGGTTTGACATATTTTAATTCCTACAGCTCATCTGGGATGTTGTTTGACTAAAAGATTAAATTACACGGTAACTTACCATTGAAGAATATTTTAATAATTTTTTATCAAAATTTTAAATTTTTTGGATAGTCATGACATGTTGCTAGATGTCAATCTTGACTTGTAGACTCATCAGAATTAAAAGAGTTTAATTTAAAAATTAATTAGAAAGATTTCTAGTTGATTGGGAATCTTAAGCTAACCTAGTCTAATTTGATTAGGGTTACGTCAAGAGTCTGTGTCCACTACTGGTTAGATTTAGAATTCAATGGGTCACATATTTTGAGATTTGATCTTAGTCTGATTTAATTAAAATTTAATGCAAATCTTAAGGGTTAATTTTGTTAGGAATAGTATCCTAAAATCAATCATGTGACGATTGAGTTTCTCTTTATATATGAATTATTAATTATTGAATAAAAATTATTCTGATATTTTTTATCACAAAGTAACATCTTTCCTGAACTTTTATGTTGTGATGAAGTCCTTAGAACTATGCTAGTATACGATAAAGAGAGAATTTATCATATAGTTCTAAAATATGTTCACAATCAAATGATACATCATTATAGGACGATGACGTTTATTGAGTGGAGGTCATTGTGTGCCATATGGGTTGGTTGTCTTCTTAACCAAGGAGTGTGGTGACACTGGTATGGCATACAAGTGAGATATAAGAATACATCATTATTGAACAAATGACTTACCTGCTGAGCATTCTGTTGTCAAGAGCTGCTCGCGAAGCACGTGGGTATAAGTTCCTTCAGACTTGAGATCACCATAGTGACTTACAAGTAACTCACTGTGCTTTGACGTCAGACTATCTGAATTTCTAATGTAGTGATGGAAGGCTACAGGATACAGTCAAGTACTTGCAAAGTCTGTGTGTAGATCAAGATGGGATTGATCCCTATAGATTATTAAAGTTGATATATCACTATATTTCAATTTAGCAAATCTTTGGCTAGGATAATCCATGAGATAGATTTGAAAGGTTGAAATACAATATGGATGAAGCAATCTCGATTGACAGTTAACCTGAGACCATCCTAAAGCATTCAGGATGAAAAAGATAATTATACAGTAACCATGTGTATGGGTTCTGAAATATCTTTTTGTGATAATTTGACCTATCTAGATGTTGAAAACCATTGCTAGATGGTATCTCGATTAGTGTAGGAATTATTTCCTATGCTACCAGCTTAGTGTGTGAACCTATAGAGTCACGCACATAAGTCAGACAAAGTAGAAAGGAATTGACCTATGTTTATATATCCAATTTGAAAGTACTTGACTTGATTGAACATATAAGCTAACTTGATTGAGAATTAAGTTATAGATCAAATGAGATTGAAGAGTTGACTATGTCTAGCTAGCACTACACATGAGGTTGAGGTTTGATCTCGAGGATGAACAGTTTTTGATCTATGATCCATAGAGTATGTAAAAGGTTGAATTTAAGTGCTGATTAATTTTAGATTAGATCTGAATTAATTAAACTTAATTAGATCCAAAAATCTCAGTTAGATTTGGTACAAAAGTTCTAAAGATTTTAGGATTGACAGTCTTTCAAAATTATTTCGAACCAGCTTTGAATTGGATTCGAATCGGATCCATTTTGGATGAGATATGAGAAATCTTACTTGCATTGAGATTCTCCTGTCATGTGGGCCGACCAATACCTAGAATGATGCTAGTTTGGGGCATCCCATTTGGGTGAGGGAGTGGGTGCAAAGTGGTTGTCATAAGTGATGGCAATTCTATCTCATGTAGGAATCCTTCTTTCATGAGTATTAGACTGATTCAAATCAGATTTGAGTTAGGACTCCTATACGTATTTGGTCATGAGATTCATCTATAAATAGAAAAAGTCTCTACCTATGGATGAATAGTAAAAATAGTAAACAAATCAGATTGAGAGAAAAGAGAAAGAGAGAGGTGTGAGAAGAGAGAAGCCCTTCTTCTTCTCCTTAGCAGAAGAGAGAAAGAGAGAGGTGCGAGAAGAGAGAAGCCCTTCTTCTTCTCCTTATCCTCTCCCCTTTGGTGCCATCCTTTCTCCCTTGGGCATGGGCCCTCCTTGGGCATCCCACCTACTGGTGTGAGGTGTCACACCAGCACATCTCCTCTCTCATTTGATTGGGTTGTGAAGATTGAAGTTCATCCTGCTTTCCTGCGGTGTCTGACATGCATGCGAAGTAGAGGGTCTGCACATCTAAACCTCCATAAAGATTTATATCAGATTATTTGAGATTTAATCTTTGGTTCTATTGCTAATAAGGTAAAAATTTGATTCTTATTTATGTAGATTAATAGAGAAATTTTTAGATACAATCTGGGCCTTCCGTAGAGAAACAATTTCCCTTCCCTTCAATTGGTATCAGAGCAGTCTGAAATATATGCATGCATAACTAAATTTTTTGAGATTAATTACATAACATGTAATGGAGATTTTTTGTGACATATATTTGATTTAAATCTATTTGTATAAAATTTTTGATCTGATTTTGATTGGATTAGATGAGCCTAATCAATTGTTGATTAAGGTTGTTATAAGTTTGTTATAACAAAATTCTACTGTTGCTGAATTTTTTAATGAAATAACAACATGAGTTAAAATTTATTTTAATAAAATTTTAATATTTTTATTTCTATTATGAAGTGAGATTTATTTTAGATCTAAATTAAATCTATTTTGATAGATATTTAGATCTAAATCCTATCAAAATTCAGCACTGCGTGAAAATAGATTTTACTAAAAATTTATTCCTTATATATTCATGTTTACATCTAATTAATTTTCTATATGATATCAAATCTAAAATTGATATTTTATAATCAGTATAAGATATGTTTCAGATCTGATATGATATACATGATACATCAAATCTAATTAGATTAGATTACGAACATAATTGATAAGATCAAGGATATGTTCATGACACAAAATTATTTTGTAAATAATTGCATGTTAATGTAATTATATATGAAATTAGATTTTAGATCTTAGTAGCCTAGTACTCAGATTGATGAGATCATCAGACCATCCGATCATAGGAGATTGAAGAGATTAATCTCTCTTTTGCCTATTCGATGGGTTCTCTTATGACGTATAAGGATGTCATTGTGATCTGATTTTATGAAGAAAAAAGTGAATAGATTTTTATATATTATTTTGATTATAAATATATCTAGATTAGATCTAAAGTGATTTATAATTTATTATAATAAGATAAAATTCAGATATAAAATTATTTTAGATCTGAATTGCATGTTACATAAGATGTAATCAGTATTGATCTAAAAGTTATCATGATACACGAGATGTATGTATGAAGTTTAGATCATACTTATTTATGTTTAATTGTTAAACATATTATGAAAATTTATTTTCATGGATTGAAACATATGGTATGCTTCACCTGAAATTTTGGTAGAATAGTTCTACAGACTGAAACACATATTTTACATACTTAATTTTGAATTAAGCTTTGAATGATCTAGATTTGAGAATTGAAGATCATTAAGACACCACATAAATCGATGGGTGAAGAGTTAGCTTGAATTAGGTCCTTCTAATAGGTTTGACCTAGGGTAAGAAACATATATGGATCAAGTAGAGAAATTGATTAAATCTAATCAAGTGTTGATTAGATTAGATCGGTACTTCTCTAAATCAATCTCAATAGTTGAAGTTTGATCAAGTCCATGTGTTTGATCCTAATAGATGGACCATGATCATGGCTCCGTAGTTGAGCTCGAATCTTCTAGTGGATTAAATCAAAATTAATTAACCAGTTGATGTCTAAGGTAAGTTTGGCAGATTCGATCAAGTAGTTTTTATTTGGGAGCTATTCACTTAGATGCATTTATAGTGAGTTAAGTACACATCTCTCCCACTGATCTCACTTACTTAACTAACATGGTAGATTATGTTTTGATTAGGTCACTAGTCGATTCATGCAGATCCATGCCATTAAGGTGAATCAGTATGACTGATTTAGATGTCTTTAGACCAGCTTGTGTTTAATCCTTTACATGACTTGGTGAAGTTAGTGGGAGGATTAGCAGCTTGCAGGTCATCTTCTTCTCTTATTTTTAGGTCAATAAAATCAAATTTTTTAAAATTTTTAGGTCCATAAAGTGATAAAATTATGAGATAACTTGGCTATAGCCTCCCATTAAGGTGCGTGATAATGAGTCCAATATTTTAAATAGGTATTGGAGACACCATATGCCTGGTGTCTATTACGTATTAAAATTATCATTCATCATATGATCATCATGATGTACCTTCAGATCAATGTTTAGGTTGGTTGAGCTACACTCGGGCCTGGATATCCATTTGTTGGATGTACTTGATGTGTCATATTAATAGTTGGACCTAACCAAAATTTTCAGTGGAGGCACTACACACCTGCTGAAGGATGCCTGGGGCAAAACCTAATTGTTAGAAGTTGTTTGGAGAAATAATTAGTTATGAACCTACCCATGGATGCACTAGGGTTGGCCGAGCCATACTCGGGTCCGAATGCAGTCCGTGTGGATTCTAGTACCTGCTAAGGAATTAGCATAATTTCTCGAGTTGGAGGTAGAGGCTATTAATTCATAAAAATAGTGGGAGGACCTTTAGACTAAAGTCCATATTTTTGAAATTTAAAAATAATTCATATACTAATAGGCTAATATTTTTTCTTTCAGTTATAGCCAACATACTATCTCTCCGTACACTGTTGGACAGCGACAAGCTTACCAGACCTAACTTCGATAGCTAGTATCGAAAGTTGAAGATTATCTTAGAGCATGAGAAGATTTTATATGTCCTTACGGATGAGGCACCTGAAGAACCTGCAACCAATGCTCCTCGTGCTGTGAGAGACACTTACATGAAGTGGCTCAATGATCGCACGACTGTGCATTATGTGATGAGGGCAGCCATGAACGATGAACTTAGTCGTAAGTTTGAGGATGTACAGTCAGAGGAGAATATTCAAATATTGAATGAGTCCTTTGGTACTCCTGAGGATGCGGAGAGAGACAAAACCTCCTGCACAGTGTTCAATACCCATATACGAGAGGGGGCTTCAGTCATCGATTATGTATTGTATATGATTGAGCAGATTAAATACCTTAGCAAACTTGACTTTTCGTTGCATGAACAGTTAGGCAAGGATGCTATCCTCAATTCGCTATCGAAATCCTACCTACCTTTTCTCAGTCATTATAGAATGATGAAGCCTGCGGTGAACTATCATGGTTTGCTAGGATTATTGTAGACTTTTGAAAAGGATCACTAGCCCCAGAAGGAGCCAGTAAATTTAGTGAAAGGTTCATCTACAGGACGTCGATCCTTTAGGAGAAGAAAGAAGAAAAAGATGCAAAAATCCTATGCCACCGATCCTAAGCAGAGCAAACCATCAAAAGTTGACAAGAGCTAGGCAGAGTGCTTCTTCTACAAGAAGCTGGGTCATTGGAAAAAGAATTGTCCTACTTATATAGCTACCCTTGACCCAAACAGACTTAAGAATAAGATAAAGAAGTAATCAATTACTTCATAAGGTACCTATATGATAACTCCTTGTAATTTTTCTGTTTGTGATACTACTACTTAGGTATTGGATATCGAAAGTCCTATTTGAAGGAACCAGATCTAGGGTTTCAGGGTTAGATCTTGAAAAAGAGGGTTAGATCTTGAAACTTTTTCAAGATCATACAGCGGAAGAATAAAATAAATCAAAATTTATTTTCTAAGATCAAAAAATCCCTAGATCTAAGATCCTATTACATGATTATTACATGGCAATAAATCAAAAATTAAAATATATAAATATAGCATGAACTACATGTTGATCATATCAACATGTTTCTATACTACATCTAATGTATGTATTAAACAACAGATCAGATCTATTACCTTGCAAGTTAGACGTTCTAACCTTGCTGATCTGGGCTTGAGGATGATGTTGCAAGCCACACACGCGTCCGGCCTCTAGGAGTCATCCACACGAGCCCACGAATCTCGATCAGAAGTCCTGCTTCAGGAAATCAGCACAGTATGCTAGTACTGTGCTGATCCTTCTTTGATGGTTGATCAGGTGCCTCCTTCTTCTTGATTTGGACTCTTCCAAAGATGGAAAGTAGAAGGAGGAGTTTCAGATCTGAGACACTCTCAGGAAACTCAAGATGGAGGGAGGAAAGACATGAAAACAAAAACCCAAGAAGAAGACCCTTTTCTTCCTCACGTTTTTCTCTCGAGACACCCAAACTTGCATCTTTTATATCTCCACGACCCAAAGGTATTTCTTTATGATTTTTGGATGGCGCAAAGGTCTCTCAAATTTATAATTTTTTATAAAATTTTACAAAGAAACCCATCTTATATAGAGAGATATGATAGAGTCCTTGTCTAGGTCAAACACCTAGTCAAGGCTTATCCAAACATGGCAAGTTAAGGGATGCCCAACTCTTGAGCACCTCCTTCATATTTTCATATATGGATCAATAGAAAAGGGTTCACAATGTATGCCCTAAAATCTACAAAAATTCCAAAAAAAATTTGGATAAATTCGGTGCAAAATTGAAAGAGTTTTGGATTTCTAAAACTCTATCTCATAGAATTCGAAATCCAAACTTATTCCTTTTAGATTTGATCCAAACCACCTTCCATGTAAGAAAGAAGAGAGGAGACCTTTTGTGAACGTGGGAGAGATCTGGGAGAGGGCTTTTGTCGCACAAAATAAGTGGAGATTGGCGTTGAATAAGAGAGAGGGCATGGAGAAGGATTATTTGGCGCAAGGTGGAATCCTAGTCTTACTAGGATTCTGTCTTATGACTTGTTTTAATTTGGTTTTCCAAACCAAATCAAATCAAAATTAGATCAACCCAATTAAAATAGGTCTTAACCCAATTAAAAACCTAATTTAATCAGATTAAATTATATTTAAATCTGATTTAATTTTTTAATCAAATTAGAAATTAGATTGACCCAAGTCCTAGTTGAACTAGGACTAGTTTTTTCCTTGCACTTGGCTTATCCAATAAACCAATTGGACTTGATCCAATCAAGCCCAAAATAAATCTAATTAAATCATATTTAATTAGACTTAATCTCAGCCCATTGGCTTAATCAAATTAAGCCAATTAGCAATCGAATTGCTAATCGATCCTCCTGCAACACTTGCACTGGGTTAAATGTCAATCGTATTGATCATTTAACCCTAGAACGATTCTTAATCGTTGATCAACCATCTGATCGGATCATGAACTCTAATGTGTGTGACCTCATAGGTCCGAACCTAAGCCGGTAGCATAGGAACAAATTTTTATACCAATCGAAGTGACCATCTAGTAATGGTACCCGACGACCGGATAGGTCGAATGTGTAGAACAACATCCTTAGAACCCATGCGGATATAGTTTTCATATAATTCATCCCCTTGACCAAAATGATCATAGGACACTCCAAATTTTAACTATCAACTCTGATCAGGTTGTCCACATTGTATTTCAAAATATCAAATCCATCTGATGGATTACCCTGGCCAAGGTTTTGCTAAATTAAAATACAGCGACTCATTCTTCTCCAACTCTTGGAGTGGTCAATCCCATCTCGATCACACTCTGACTTCACAAGTACTTGACTGTGCCCAGAAGCCTTCCATCTCTGAATTAGAAATTCAGTTAGTCCAGTACCAAAGCACAGTGAGTTGCTTGCAAGTCACTGAGGCGATCTCAAGTCTAAGGGACACTTATACCTATATCCCATCAGAGATATTCTCGACAGTAGAATACTCTGGAGTTGGTCACGTTCAATGATGATGTACCCTTACATCTCACCTGTATGCCATACCAGTGTCTCCACACTCCTTGGTTAAGAGGACAACCAACCCATATGGCCTACAGCGACCTATGCTCGATAGAAGCTGTCGTCCTTATTAACAGCCTATCATTTGGTCGTGAACAGTTTTAAGGACTAATCGATAAATCCTCTCTTTATCGAACTTAAATAGTCATAAGGACTTCATCATAACAATGGAGTTTATTAGAAGATGAAAGCTTATGATGAAAATGCCAAATATATTTTATTTATTAATAAATCAATTACAATACTTGGTTGCTCAACCGTCAACAGCTTGACGATTGACTTTTTGGGACACATTTGCCAACAACTCCCACTTGTCCTAAAGCCACTCGGCACAGTATCTAATACCCATCTTCGACTTGTGGTTGTCGAACTTCTTTATTGCCAGGGCTTTAGTGAAGGGGTCGGCTAGGTTCTCTTTTCGTCGATCTTCTGAAGATCGACGTCACCTCGATCCACGATCTCTCAGATCAGGTGGAAGCGGTGCAAGATGTGCTTCATCCGTTGATGTGCTTTGGGTTCCTTCACCTGAGCTATGGCACCAGTGCTGTCATAGTAGAGCAGGACTGGACCATCGAGGGAGGGTGCTACTTCGAGCTCAGTGATGGATTTCCTCAGCCACACAGCTTCCTTTGCAGCATCCGATGCTGCGATGTACTTCGCTTCACAAATAGAGTCCGCCACAGTATGCTGCTTGGAACTCTTCCAGCAGATAGCTCCATCATTCAGAGTAAAGATATAACCCGACACGCTCCTGCTGTCATCATGGTCAGATTGAAAGCTAGAGTCTGTGAACCCGACAAGTTTCAGATCTGACTTGCCATAAACCAACCATTGGTCCTTAGTATTTCTCAAATACTTAAGGATGGCTTTAAACACTTTTCAGTGATTCTCTCCAGGATCAGATTGGTATCTACTCACTACTCCTAATGAGTATGCCACATCTGGTCTTGTACATGTCATGACGTACATGATAGATCCCACGGCTGAAGCATATGGGACTCTACTCATACGCTCTCTCTCTTCAGAAGTTGTCGGACAATCCTTCTTAGAGAGAGAAATTCTATGGCCTATCGGTAGATAGCCCTTCTTGGAATTCTCCATGCTGAACCTCTTCAGCACAGTGTCTATGTACATAGACTGGGATAATCCAAGCATCCTTTTAGATCTATCCCTATAGATCTTCATCCCTAGGATGTAGGATGCTTCACCCAAGTCCTTCATGGAGAACTGTGATGACAACCAAACTTTTATTCCCTGTAGTGCGGGGATATCATTTTCGATTAAGAGAATGTCATCCACGTACAAGACAAGGAATACCACAACTGGACCATTTGCCTATTTATAGATGCAGGGCTCTTCTCCATTCTTAATGAAGCCATATGTTTTGATCACCTTATCAAAACGCATGTTCCAACTCCGAGAAGCTTGCTTCAGTCCATAAATGGATCTCTGAAGCTTGCACACCTTGGACTCATCTGTGGATGTAAACCCTTCAGGTTGTATCATATACACCTCTTCAGTCAGCTCTCCATTCAGGAAAGCTGTCTTTACATCCATCTGCCAGATCTCATAATCCAGATGGGCAGCTATTGCAAGCATTATCCGAATAGATTTGAACATTGCCACAGGGGAAAACATCTCGTCATAGTCAATACCATAACGTTGACGATACCCCTTGGCAACCAGACGGGCTTTATAGGTCTCCACCTTTCTGTCTGCGCCCCTCTTCCTTTTGAAGACCCATTTACACCCAATGGGTTTAACCCCTTCAGGTGGGTCAACCAATGTCCATACATCGTTGACCTTCATGGACTCCATTTCGAATTTCATGGCTTCAAGCCATTTCTCGAAATCAGGTCTCTGCATAGCATCCATATAGGTGATCGGATCCTCATTATTCTCATCAAGTTCGATGGGATCACCGTCCCGGACCAAGAAACCGTAGTATCTGTCCGGCTGATGCGGTACTCTACCGGATCGCCTTAATGGTACAGGTATATTGGGCTCCGAATCTGATCTAATCATATCCGACTCAAGTTCAGCTATTGGTGTCGGTCCTTCTACCTGTTGAACTTCATCAAGTTCAACTTTAGAGGCAACGGTTCCTTCACCAAGGAACTCTTTTTCTAAAAAGATTGCCTTAAGGCTGACGAACACCTTTTGTTCATCAGCATGGTAGAAAAAATATCCTTTTGTCTCTTTGGGGTACCCTATGAATGAGCATTTGTCAGACCTAGGTCCAAGTTTGTCTGTGACTAATCGTTTGACATAGGCCGGGCACCCCCAGACCCTAAGGTGTGAAAGTGCTGGCTTACGTCCCGTCCATATCTCATATGGAGTCTTAATTACAGACTTACTTGGAACCCTATTTAACAGATAACAGGCCGATTCGAGTGCATATCCCCAGAAGGATATCAGCAAGCTAGCAAAAAAAACATCATGGATCGGACCATGTCTAACAAAGTCCGATTCCTCCTTTCAAACACACCATTATGCTGTGGTGTTCCTGGAGGAGTCCATTGGGAGAGAATCCCATTTTCTCCTAGATATGTGAGAAACTCACTAGAAAGGTATTCTCCTCCTCGATCAAATCGAAGAGTTTTAATACTCTTCTCAGTTTATTTTTCTACTTCACTTCAGAATCGTTTGAACATTTCAAATGAATCCGACTTATGTTTCATCAGATAGACATATCCATATCGAGATAGGTCATCCGTGAAAGTTATGAAGTAGAAATATCCACCTCTAGCACTGGTGCTCATGGGCCCACATACATCAGTATGTACTAGGCTCAAGAGCTCAGTAGCTCTCTCACCTTTTCCAGTAAAAGGTGACTTGGTCATTTTACCAAGAAGACAGGACTCACAGGTTGGAAGTGCTTCACAATCACTAACTTCGAGGATTCCCTCTTGAGTCAACCTGTTTATTCTGTTCTTGTTTATATGACCTAGCCTACAGTGCCATAAGTAGATATCTGACACACTATCTAATCTAGGGTGCTTGCCAGTAGAATAGACTCTTATCAGGCTTGACCTTTTTGGTCTGGCTCTGCACTGATGTCCTAGCCTGAACTTGCACCTTCTTTACTTTCTTCTTCTTGTTCTTCTTTCCTTTCTCAAAAGGTCGAGAACCAGAAGATGAACCTCCCACTAAATTCACCGACTCCTTGTGAAGTTGGTGATCCTTCTCAAAGTTCTGAAGCAACCCCAGTAACCCATGGTAGTTCTCTTCAGGCTTTGTCATTCTATAATGAGTGAGGAATGGGAGATAAGACTTGGGCAGCGAGTTCAGTATTGCATCTTTCCCAAGCTGCTCATGCAAGGAAAAGTCGAGCTTGCTCAATCATTCCATCAGCTCGATCATGTACAATACATGATCAGTGACAGAGGCACCATCCCGCATTTTGGCGTTGAAGATGGCACAACTAGTCTTGTGCCTCTCCACATCATCGGGTGTGCCAAAGGCATCCTCCAACACTTGAAGCTTGTCCTTTGGCTAAGCCGTCTCGAATCTGTGACTGAACTCATCGCTCATGATAGCCAGCATGATACAGCGCACCGTGGTCCGATCACTGAGCCACTTCTGGTAAGTGTCTCTGATTGTTCCACGTGCATTGACAGCTGGCTCCTCAGGTGCAGGATCTATTATCACATATAGGATCCGTTCATGCTCCAGGACTATCTTCAACTTTTGGTACCAGCTACCGAAGTTGGGTCCCACCAACTTATCATTGTCCAACAATGATCGAAGCGATAGGGAAGTGGCCATATTTGCACAAAGGAGAACCATAACCTAATTAGTAATTGATTCATTAAACCTAAAGATTTGGACTTTAATCAAAAGGTTTCTCCCACTATTTTATTCGAATTGGTAGCCTCTACCTCCAACTCGAGGAATTACCCTAATTCCTTAGCGGGTACTAGAATCCACTTAGACTGCACACAAGCCCAACTTTGGTTGGTCAACCCATGTACATCTAAGGGTAGGTTCATAACCAATTGTTTCTCTAAATAATTTCTAGTAATTTTAATTTTGCCCCAGAAACCTAATCAGTAGGCTTTGGCCTCCACTGTAAGGATCCGGTTAGGTCCAACCATTAACATGATCATACTTGGTGTATCTAACCAACGAATGATTAAGCCCAACTTTGGTTGGCTCACCTAACCACCATTAGAGAGACACTTCCAAGTCATCATATGATGAGTGATAATTCCATTAGTCAACAAGCACCAGGCCTTTGGGTCTGCAATGATTATTGAATTAATGGACTCATTATCAAACACCTTAATGGGAGGCTATGACTCAGTTATCTCCATAACTTTGTCATTTTAAAGACCTAATAATTTTAGAAGATTTAAATAATTTAGAGGATGAGGTCAGATGAACCAGCTTATCATGATCCTCCCACTGGCTTCACCAAGTCAGCTTAAGGGAGACCATGGCTGGTCTAGGAGCACCTAAATCAGTCACACTGATTTACCTAGCTGACATGGGTCAGCTCGAATAGTCAAGTGATCCGATCAAAACATAATTTCACCAAGAGGCCAGGTAAGTTCGATCAGTGGGAGGGTCTGCCAAAGCTTGCCTTAGACACCATCAGAAATGGCCAGATAAGCGGGCTCCCAATTAAAAACCACCGGTCTGGTTTACCTTAGACACCAACTGGTTTAATTAGTTTCGATTAGATCAACCTAACAGTTCGTGCTAGACCGCTTAGCCAAGAATCAAGTCCATTTGATTCTCGTTAAAGACATGGACTTGACCAACTACAACTATTGTAATTGATCTAGAGAATCCTTGACCTAATCTAAGACAACAATTGATTAGATTTAGTCAATTCTCTAATTAAGTCCATCTTTAATCTAACCATAGGTCTAACCCAATTAATGGACCTAATTCCCACTAACCCATTAACCCAATGTGTTATGATTTGTGTCTTAGGTTCTTCAATTCACAATCCTAGAACCTAATCAAACAACTTCTTAATTCTTAATTAAGTTTTGGGCTGAGGGTTGGGTTTGGCTTTTCAAAAAAAATAATTTTCATATTTGTAAAATAATTTTATAATATGATTCTACCAACCATATTGCATGTTTGATTCATAATCAAGATGCAAGTGAAATAAACATGAAACTACTTTAGATCTAATCTAAACAGGTTCATGTAATTGAAACAATTTCAACTTTAAACAATTTCTTTGCACAAAAATTATTAACAAAGAGATTTTATTTCAGATTTAAATATCTTTTAAATCTAATAAATCATAAATTTAATCTAGATCATATCTAATAAATTTATGATTAAAGATAGATCTACACAAACTAGGACAACCTTTGCACTGTAAGGGGTAAACCTTACAGCAGGACAACCTTGCAGTTTGTGATTGATCTAAAATTTTAATTTCAGATTTAATAATCAGATTATAAATTAGATCTAATCTAAAAAATAATTTAAGCATGTATAAATAATCATGTAATAAAGAACCTAGGCTCTGATACCAATTGAAGGAACCAGATCTAGGGTTTCAGGGTTAGATCTTGAAAAAGAGGGTTAGATCTTGAAACTTTTTCAAGATCATACAGCAGAAGACTAAAATAAATCAAAATTTATTTTTTAAGATCAAAAAATCTCTAGATCTAAGATCCTATTACATGATTATTACATGGCATTAAATCAGAAATTAAAATATATAAATATAGCATGAACTACATGTTGATCATATCAACATGTTTCTATACTACATCTAATGTATGTATTAAACAATAGATCAGATCTATTACCTTACAAGTTAGACATTTTAACCTTGCTGATCTGGGCTTGAGGATGATGTTGCAAGCCGCATACGCATCCAGCCTCTAGGAGTCGTCCACACGAGCCCACGAATCTTGATCAGAAGTCCTGCTTCAGAAAATCAGCACAGTATGCTAGTACTGCACTGATCCTTCTTTGATGGTTGATCAGGTGCGTCCTTCTTCTTGATTTGGACTCTTCCAAAGATGGAAAGTAGAAGGAGGAGTTTCATATCTGAGACACTCTCAGGAAACTCAAGATGGAGGGAGGAAAGACATGAAAACAAAAACCCAAGAAGAAGACCCTCTTCTTCTTCACGTTTTTCTCTCTAGACACCCAAACTTGCATCTTTTATATCTCCACGACCCAAAGGTATTTCTCTCTGATTTTTGGATGGCACAAAGGTCTCTCAAATTTCTAATTTTTTCTAAAATTTCATGAAGAAACTCATCTTATATAAAGAGATATGATAGAGTCCTTGTCTAGGTCAAACACCTAGTCAAGGCTTATCCAAACATGGCAAGTTAAGGGACGCCCAACTCTTGAGCACCTCCTTCATATTTTTATGTATGGATTAATAGAAAAGGGTGCATAATGTATACCCTAAAAGCCACAAAAATTTTAAAAAAAATTTGGATAAATTCGGTGCAAAATTGAAAGAGTTTTGGATTTCTAAAACTCTATCTCATAGAATTTGAAATCCAAACTTATTCCTTTTAGATTTGATCCAAACCACCTTCCATGTAAGAAAGAAGAGAGAAGACCTTTTGTGAACGTGGGAGAGATCTGGGAGAGGGCTTTTATCACACAAAATAAGTGGAGATTGGCGTTGAATAAGAGAGAGGGCATGGAGAAGGATTATTTGGCGCAAGGTGGAATCCTAGTCTTACTAGGATTCTGTCTTATGACTTGTTTTAATTTGGTTTCTCAAACTAAATCAAATCAAAATTAGATCAACCCAATTAAAATAGGTCTTAACCCAATTAAGAACCTAATTTAATCAGATTAAATTAGATTTAAATATGATTTAATTTTCTAATCAAATTAGAAATTAGATTGACCCAAGTCCTAGTTGAACTAGGACTAGTTTTTTTCTTGCACTTGGCTTATCCAATAAACCAATTAGACTTGATCCAATCAAGCCCAAAATAAATCTAATTAAATCATATTTAATTAGACTTAATCTCAGCCCATTGGCTTAATCAAATTAAGCCAATTAGCAATCGAATTGCTAATCGATCCTCCTGCAACACTTGCATAGGGTTAAATGTCAATCGTATTGATCATTTAACCCTAGAACGATTCTTAATCGTTGATCAACCATCTGATCGGATCATGAACTCTAATGTGTGTGACCTCATAGGTCCGAACCTAAGTCAGTAGTATAGGAACAAATTTTTATACCAATCGAAGTGACCATTTAGCAATGGTACCCGACGACCGGATAGGTCGAATGTGTAGAACAACATCCTTAGAACCCATGCGGATATAGTTTTCATATAATTCATCCCCTTGACCAAAATGATCATAGGACACCCCAGAGTTTAACTGTCAACTCTGATCAGGTTGTCCACATTGTATTTCAAAATATCAAATCCATCTGATGGATTACCCTGGCCAAGGTTTTGCTAAATTGAAATACAGCGACTCATTCTTCTCCAACTCTTGGAGTGGTCAATCCCATCTCGATCACACTCTGACTTTGCAAGTACTTGACTGTGCCCAGAAGCCTTCCGTCTCTGAATTAGAAATTCAGTTAGTCCAGTACCAAAGCACAGTGAGTTGCTTGCAAGTCACTGAGGCGATCTCAGGTCTAAGGGACACTTATACCTATATCCCATCAGAGATATTCTCGATAATAGAATACTCTAGAGTTGGTCACGTTCAATGATGATGTACCCTTACATCTCACCTGTATGCCATACCAGTGTCTCCACACTCCTTGGTTAAGAGGACAACCAACCCATATGGCCTACAGCGACCTATGCTCGATAGAAGCTGTTGTCCTTATTAACAGCCTATCATTTGGTCGTGAACAGTTTTAAGGACTAATTGATAAATCCTCTCTTTATCGAACTTAAATAGTCTTAAGGACTTCATCATAACAACGGAGTTCATTAGAAGATGAAAGCTTATGATGAAAATGCCAAATATATTTTATTTATTAACAAATCAATTACAATACTTGGTTGCTCAACCGTCAACAGCTTGACGATTGGCTTTTTGGGACACATTTTCCAACACTATTAATATATGCAATTCGTTATAGAGACTACAGGCAAGTAGGAAGTTTTGAGAGGACAAGCAGTTCCTGAATGTTGGAGATGAAATTCTTATTCCAGTTATGGTCTTGAAAACTTTGTAGCTTGTCTTCAAGTCTAGTAGTGTCATGTTAGATGATTGTCATTATTGTCCCTCCTTTTTGATGAATGTCATCTCTGTAGATCTTTTGGCCAAACTTGATTATAAATTTATAATAAATGATAATTTTTGTGATATCATTGTGAATGATACTGTAATTATACATGGACAATTGAAATAAGGCATATACGTAATATCACGGCCTGTTAGTATAATATACATAGGCAGTAAACATCCTAAGTTAGATAATATTAGTGAATCCTACCTTTGACATTGTAGGCTTGGTCATGTGAACAAGAGTAGGATTGATAGGTTGATCAAGAAACGTGTCCTTGAAATAGATGATTATGAATCATTAGCTATCTGCGAATCCTGCCTACTTGGTAAAATGACTAAGTCACCTTTTAAGAGAAAAGATGAAAGAGCCAACGATATCTTTGGTCTAATACATATTGATGTATGCAGATCTATGAACATAAGTACCAGAGGAGGATACTACTACTTCATTACATTTACAGACGATCTATCGAGGCATGGGTATGTCTATCTTATGAAGCATAAGTCAGAATCATTTGAAATATTCAAATAATTTCGTGTTGAAGTAGAGAAACAAATTGAAAAGAGTATTAAGACCCTTCGATCAGACCGAAGTGGTGAATATCTCACCAGTAAGTTCCTGACATATCTAGAAGAGAATGGGATTCTCTCATAGTAGACCCCTCCTAGAACACCATAACATAACGGAGTGTCAGAGAGAAGGAATCGAACCTTATTAAATATGGTTTGATTTATGATGGACTTTACGAGTCTGTCAATCTCCTTTTGGGGATATGCTCTAAAAACTACTTGCTATATTTTGAATAAGGTGCCCAGCAAATCTATCGATAAAACTTTATATGAGATATGGATAGGGCGTAAGCTGGTGCTCTTACACCTTAGGATCTGAGGGTGTCCAGCTTATGTCAAGCATTTAAAGACAGATAACCTTGGACCTAAGTCCGATAGATGCTTGTTCGTAGGATACCCATGTTGGAATTCAAGGTTTGGTGCATGCAAATGTGTTTCAAAACTTTTATTTTTTACACATCATAGTGAAGAATAAGATTAAAATAATTTAATCTAAATTTTATATATGAAAAAATATAAAACCACATGGATCTATTTCATATGCTTGAAATTGATATATGCTGAAATTCAGATTATGATCAAATCACATATTTATTTCGCGATCCCTTTCTTCAAAATTGGATCTGAAAGAGATGAGGCTCTCTGTTAGCCACACAAGTATCTGACCTCATGAGTATCCACTTAGGATCAGCCTGGAATAGCTTTTTATAATCTGAATTTTGATTCTTCAAAATTTAGCCTATTGAATTTGAACGAAACCTGGATCGTGATCAACAGTTGATTTCTCTCCTTGATATTCTTTTTCTCCTCTTCTCTAGAGTTTTTTCTTGCTATGTACTGCTACCAGATGTTAGAAACCAACAAGAAAGAGGCACCCAAACTCTTTTGGGCATGAAACTCCTTGAGATGCACATCCCAAGGAAGAGGTGTATAGAACACCCAAGAGAAGAGAAAGGGAGAGGAAGAGAAGGCATGGGGAGAGTCTTTGGGTGTGAGGGGCTGCTGATTTTGATGCTCTAGAGATCTTAGGAGATGTCTCTTTAAATAGACATAAGGATTGAATCCTATTCAATCTTATAATACAAGTCCTACTTGCATTAGGATTCCTATTAACTTAAGTTGTCCAACTAACATTAGGAAGCCCTATTGGAGCCCTTGCACCCATAATTAGACATCCTCTTTTACACCTAAGAGACACCCCATATGAAAATCAAAGGCCCTCTAATTAATGGACATGTCCAAATTGATCAAATCAAAGTGGCACCCCATAATAACTATCAAGGAGATTCATAAGAGACTTGCACCCTTAATTTATGTGATCCATAACCTTAGACACCCAACAATTGAAGTCTCACGAATCTTATTCATATAGATTATTAGCAGGTAATTAAGTTAGAATTAACTTATCAAATAAGTAATTCTAACAGAAAGAGGAATTGGGTCCAACCATGTGCTAGCAAGGTGATCATGAACCCAATGGGTTTCTCTAAACCCAATTGGCACTTCATAAGCTGAATTTCTTATTGCAAGCCTAATTTCTTTGTTGTATGATCTCATTGGTTCAATTCTATCAGGTAGTAAGATATACACTGATCTTTATCATTATATCATTAAAACTCTTTTCAATGGATCCAGTAATTCCACTCTAACCCAGCAAGGATTGTCGATGTGGAACAATCCTAGTGAGCTCTCACAATCCACCAGTGATACTTAGTAGTATGTAGTGGCAACCCAATAGAACTGAAAAGAACCTCTAGGTGTAGTTAACGTATGATTCAGTCCCTCTATCATGAGTCCCGACTAGATGGCAGATCATAGATAAATCATCAAACCTCAACATTAGTTATATGATAGATTAATTAGCTCAAGTCTAGTTGTGACATCTATGAAAACTTTTTTTCATCAATCACACTACTGTGGCCACAGACTCTTGGACTTAGCCTCTCAAATCTCATAGGACTACTCTTCTCTATTAAGGTCGATAGATTCTATCTTGATGTGCACCCCACTCCTACAGTGGACCAACTGTCGCCAACATCCACTACAAGGGCTTATTGAGACCCATGTTTATGTGTCAATCAAACTCTAGCAGCCTCACTGCGAGTAACAATACCATCTCAAGTCAAAGGATTAGTCACACAACTACAGCATCTAGACAATCACTGATGATTGAATAGAAATCTAAGTGATCTCTCATATGGTCACGCTCAGTGTCAGTTGTTCTCTAACAACCACCCGCACTTATCATCCTGTGTCTCTACATAGTAGATTAGAGATCCATTTATCTTGAAAGAAATGATTTGTGCACCAGTCTATCCGGATCTATCATCGTCCTTATGATGATCCTATGATCAGGAGCCTTTAAAAATTAAATACATGTCTCTAATTCTCAACACTTTGAGAATATGTTTCAAAACTAATTTCGTAGATGATTTAAGGATACATTACACTTGAATGAAAAAGAGCTTGTCTCTTTTATTGATCATATCAATATATTAAGTATAACATTATGCCCTAGATATATTACAATGTGTCAGCTGTATTGGCTTCTAGGACATACATCTAACAATCTCCCACTTAGACTAAAGCCAATTGGCCATAAATCTAAGTCCCATCTTTTCAAAGTGAACTTTTATTTTTGGGTTGGCTCAATTGCTTAGTCAGTGGATCTGCCATATTTTTCGTAGAGTCTACTCTTCGCACCTTGACATGAGATAGTCGCGTATATCGGTGCTCTATGTGTTTGGACTTCTGGTGAGACCTTGGCTCCTTAGCAAGAGCCATGGTGCCATTATCTTTGCCGTACTATGTTATGACATGACATCTAGTTCTATAACTAATATTAAAACCATAATTCATCCTACACATTTATAGTACACTCAGCCTCCATTGATCGATTACTTAGAATCATTCTAGTAAATTGATCAAGAATACACCCTTGAATCGCAACTTAGAATCACCTTCAAAGATCAAGAACAGATCCTTAATCTTTCTTAAGTATTTAAGGATGTTCTTCACAGCTATCCAGTGCTCTTCGTCTGGATTCAACTGATACCTGCTTGTGACACTCACAGCAAGGACAATATCAGGTCGAGTACATAGCATGGTATATATAAGGCTTTCTATTACCGAAGCATAAGGAATCCTACTCATGTGCTAAATCTCCTTAGATATGGTCGGATACATCATCTTGGAGAGACGAATACCATACCTAAGAGGTAAAAGACCTCTATTAGATTTTTTCATGCTGAACCTCTTCAGCACCTTCTCTATATACAGCTTTTGTGACAGGCCAAGCATCTATTTAGATCATCCCTATTGACCTTTATTCTGAGAATATAGGATGCTTCCCCTAGGTCTTTCATGGAAAAATTTTTAGACAACCATCTTTTGACCATGATCAGTATGGGAATATCATTCTCAATGAGGAGAATATCATCTACGTATAGTACGAGGAAGGTGATTGCACTCCCACTGACTCTCTTGTATATATAAGATTCTTCTTCATTTTTGATGAAATCAAATGATTTGATTGCCTCATGAAAATGATGGTTCCAACTCTGAGAAGCCTGTATTAATTCATATATGGATCTTTGCAGCTTGCAGACTCTGTGATCACCATTACCGAATATGAAACCCATTGGCTGCTTCATATAGATATCTTCCTCAAGATATCCATTTAGGAAGGCAGTTTTCACATCTATCTGCCAGATTTTATAATCATAGTAAGCTACAATAGCAAGCAAAGTACAGATAAATTTAAGCATGGCTACGGGCAAGAAAGTTTTCTGATAGTTAATGCCCTTATGCTAACTATAACCTTTAGCCACAAGCCTAGCTTTATAGGTCTCTACCTTACCATCGACACCTATCTTCCTTTTGTAGATCTATTTACATCCAATAGGTACAATACCTTCGGGTGGGTCTACTAAAGTTTAGACTTGGTTCGAGTGCATTGAGTCAATTTCTGACTTCACAGCATTTAACCATTTCTTGAAATCGATGTCAGACATCATCTTGTCAAAGGTATTGGGATCATCATCATGACCCCTATCTCCCATGAGGAATATTTTCTTTACTTCCTCCGTAAGCATACCCATGTACCTTTCAAGAGATCGAAAGATCCTACAAGATCTACGAGGTGGCAGAGGAACATCAACTACTGGCTCATGGACTATGGATTTCTGAGGATTTATAGCTTTAGACTCTTCTGAGACCTTCTCTTCGAGTACCACTAACCTTCCACTACCGCCATCCTAGATAAACTATTTTTTCAAGAATACGGTATTTCGACTTACAATCACATTGTGGTCTTGTGGAAAGTAGAAGTAGTATCCCATGGATTCTTTTGGGTATCCTATAAAGCGAGCTATAATAGATCTATCCTCCAACTTTTTCGTCATTTATCTCTTGACATAGGTCGGACATCCTCAAATCTTAAGATAACCCAGACTAGGCTTCTTACCGAACCATATCTTATACAGTGTGGTAGGAACGAACTTTGAAGGAACCTTATTCAACAAGTGAATGATAGTTAACAAGATATGTCTCTAAAAAAATAAGGATAGATCAGTGAAGCTCATCATGGACCTGACCATATCCAATAGGGTGCTATTCTTCCTTTCGGATACCTCATTAAGCTGAAGTGTTCCAGAAAGAGTCCATTGAGAGACTAAGCCATTGTCTTTAAAATATCTCAAAATTTTCAACTAAGGTATTCACCTCCTTGATCAGATCGAAGAAACTTAACGGATTTACCCATCTGCTTCTCTATTTCATGCCTGAATTTTTTAAACTTTTCAAAGACCTCAGACTTGTATTTTATTAGATACACATACCCGTACCTAGACAAATCATCGATAAAGATAATGAAGTAGGTGTAACCACCCTTGGTCTGCACATCAAATGGCCTACACACATTGGTGTGTACCAAGACAAGTAGCTCTGTGGCCCTTTCTCTGTATCCTACAAAGGATAACTGGATACGATTTTGGGTTAAAAGAGCCAAGGATCCCATCTTTTTTCAGTTTGTTTATCCTGTCCTCTCTAATATGGCCTAGTCTCTGATGCCACAAGTACTTTTGGTTAATCTCATATCTGGATCTCTTTTGATCTACGACACTCACTATTTACTCATTTAGGTTCATATTCGCATCAACATGCAAGTGATGAAGACTGCCAATTAAAAGATCTCGTGCAACCAATTTATTTCATAAATAAATGGAATAAAATTTTTTATTGAAATAAATTTTAAAACCTTCCTGTGCTAGCACAGACACAAAAATTAAATTTTGACTAGCTATAGGAGCATAATAACAGTCTTTCAAATCTAATCCAACGTCAGACGGTAATCGAAGAGGGTAAGTACCAACGGTCTCTGCAGCAACCTTTGCTCCATTGCAGACCCGAAGGATCATGTCACCTTCTCTTAATCTTCTACTTTCTATCAGACCCTGCATAGAGGTGCATATATGAGTACTTGAGCCAGAGTTTAATACCCAATTAGAAGTAAAAGAAATCGTAAGGTTAGATTCAATTACGAGCATACCTTCAGAAGTGTTTGTCACCTTTTTGATCTTCAGGCTCTCCCGATATTCGGATAGTTTCTCCTCCAGTAGCCTTCAGCATGATAGTGGAAATATTTTTTCTTTGCCTCAGCCGCCTTTGGACCATCCTTCTTTGGCTTGCTCTCTTTCTTTTGCTTCTTTAAGGATTTAACCATCTTCCTTCTAGTAAACTTTCTCTTAGAAGAAGAAGTCCTCTCCACAGCAAGAACAATGCCCCTTGAACTCTTCAAGGTATCCTCCGTTGTGACCAACATGTTGATAAGTTCGAGAATAGTCCAGTCAAGTTTATTTATATGAAAATTCATGATAAATTGACTATATGAACTGATAAGAGATTGAAGGATTAGATCCATCTGCAATTCTTTTTGCATATCAAGTCTGAGCTTCTCAAACTCCTCAATGTCCTTGATCACTGTCATACAGTGCTCATGGACAGACTGCCCCTCGCACATCTTGAGGTTGAAGAGTTTCTTAGACACTTCGAAGCATGCAGTACGGCTTTACTCATCATACAACTCATGTAGGTGAGTGATCATAGCTCGGGCAGTGGGCATATGCTTGTGCTAGCTTTGTAACTCGTTTGATATGGATGCCAGCACATAACACTTGACCTGATTGTCTTCATCCATCCACTTCTCAAAAATAGCTCTCTGCTCAGCAGTAGGATGGTTTGATAACACAACGAGATCCTGGTAGAAAATATGGCTTAACTTTTTTGAGATCAGAATAATCTTGAGATTTTTGAGCCAGTCTTTGTAATTATTATCGGTCAAACGATTGGTTTCAAAGATGCGAGCTAGAGGATTTTAGGCAGACGTGATGGTTTAACTGTAAGAGTAGAGATTCAAGTTAGACTTTTATACTTAGTATTTTAATTTGCTTCTAGAAACTTTAAGATGCAAATAATAACTCTCATTAATTTTTTGGATCCCTCCACTCTCCTAAAAAGAAATAAAAATCCTAATGCAATAAAGAATTTCTAGTGGGTGCTGCGGTCCCATCGATGACATGTACCTCACCTAATAGTTATTGGTAGCATGCACACCAATGCATAGGCAACTCCTTACCCAGATGCTTTACTAAGCATGTTGCAGTGACTTGGTCTCTAAGTCATGTGGGCTCACCTAACAGTTATTGCCTACACTTTTTAGTTAAGCCCGATCCACTGTTCACAAGCAGGTGCAAGACTGATATTGGGTTCCTCACCTAACAGTTATTGGGCCTAACCCCATCCTTACCCTAGAGCAACTCTTTGCTAATAGAGTGGTTGTATATTTTTGATGCAACTGAACCACTGTGACTAACCGAGAACAGTCAACATCGGTAGCACGCCCGCACATCTATAATGGTGGAAGACATATGAACTTAATATTTATGGAGAGGTTTAGGTTTAGGTTTAGGTCTCATCTAATTAGTTATCGTATGACTGATCTAAGTGGCATGGGCTAAATCAGATTGCTAAGCAACCTAATCCAAGTCTCAATCTTTCAAATTGGCTAGGTAAGCGGAGATCGATGGGGGTTCCCCCGTTGCCTTCCTAAAACACCAATAGATTGGTCAGGTCGGCTAATGGAATCAATTAAATAACCACATCTCATTAACTTGCCTTAGACACTAATAGGTCGATTGAACATAATTGGTTAGCTCAAGCAAATTAGGCTCAAATCAATGAGTCAAATTAGGTCCTTAGGTTAATCGATTCTATATATGAGACTCAATCGATTTGATCAATAACAATTGTATGATTATTAACTTAATTGATCTAACTAAATTCAACATTTGACTCAATTTGATTAATTACTTAATCAAATTAGACCCATATGACTCAAATCAAAAACCTTAGAAGTAATCCTATTATATGACCTAATTTTTTGATTTTTTCATGACAAAAATCCTCATACACAAACACAAATTTTAAATTCTAAAGTCATATTTTAGATCTAAATTTATTGCATAAAAGTAAGTTTTAGAATATGAAAATAATTTTCAAATTTTAGCATACAAACATATATCATATATATGCATGTAAAATCAGATCTAAACAAAATTTTAGATCTTAACATGATGTCATATATCTTATATACTAATCATGCATCAGATTAAAAGTAAATTTATGATCTAAAAATATAATCATATATTACATATATGTATTAAAATTTAGATCATATAAAAATTTTAGATTTTATGCATACATCTATGTATCACATGAACATAGACTAGAACTCTTTCTAAATCAAAATTTAGATCTATGTATGCAATTACATATCATCTATATGTTCTAAAACTAAATCTAAAATTAAATTTTAGATTTGAAGATCTATCCATACATCTTATGTATTAAAAAAAAATTAATTTTGAAATTTTTTAAAAATATGTATATCAAAATTCAGCATATGAAAACCCATGGCTCTAATACCGTTGTTGGAATTTGAAATTTGGTGCATGCATATGTATTTTAAAATTTTTATTTTTTAAAAACTATAATATAAAATAAGATTAAAATAATTTTAATCTAAATTTTGCATACATAAAAATATAAGATCACATGGATCTATTTCATATGTTTGAAATTGATATATGCTGAAATTCAGATTGTGATCAAATTACATACCTGTTTTGCGATCTCTTTCTTCAAAATTGAATCTGAAAGAGATAAGTCTCTTTGTTATCCATACAAGTGTCTGAACTTTATGAGTATTCACTCAGGATCAGCCTGGAACAGCTCTCTATAATCTAAATTTTGATTCTCCAAAATTCAGCCTGCTGAATCTGAACGAAGTTTGGATCGTGATCAACACTTGATCTTTCTCCTTGATCTTCTTTTTCTCCTCTTCTTTAGAGTTTCTCCTTGCTATGTGCTACTACCAGATATTAGAAACTAATAAGAAAGAGGCACCCAAACTCTTTTGGATATGAAACTCCTTGGGACGCGCATCCCATGGAAGGGGTGTATAGAACACCCAAGAGAAGAGAAAGGGAGAGGAAGAGAGGGCATGGGGAGAGCCTTTGGATGTTTGGGGCTACAAATTTTGATGCTCTAGGGATCTTAGGGAAGATCCTTTTAAATAGGAATAAGGATTGAATCCTATTCAATTTCATAATACAAGTCCTACTTGCATTAGGATTCCTATTAACTTAAGTTATCCAACTTACATTAGGAAGTCCATTAGGTGCCAACTATTGGAGCCCTTGCACCCATAATTAGACACCCTCTTTTTTACCCAAGAGAAACCCCATATGAAAATCAAAGGCCCTCTAATTAATGGACACGTCCAAATTGATCAAATCAAAGTGGCACCCCATAATAACTATCAAGGAGATTCATAAGGGACTTGCACCCTTAATTTATGTGATTTATAATCTTAGACATCCAACAATTGGAGTCTCATGAATCTTATTCATTTAGATTATTAGTAGATAATTAAGTTAGAATTAACTTATCAAATAAGTAATCCTAACAGAAAGATAAATTGGATCCAACTATGTGCTAGCAATGTTACCATGAACTCATTGGGTTTCTCTAAACCCAATTGACACTTCATAAGCTCAATTTCTTATTTCAGGCCTAATCTTTTTATTATGTGACTCTATAGATTCAATTTTATCTAATAGTGAGATATACAATGATCTCTATCATTATATCATTGAAACTTTTTTTAATAGATCGAAATAATTTCACTCTAACCCAGCAAGGATTGTCGATGCGGAACAATCCTAGTGAGCTCTCACAATCCACCAGTGACATCTAGCAGTATGTAGTGGCAACCCAGTAGAACTGAAAAGAACCTCTAGGTGTAGTTAACGTATGATTCAATCCCTCTATCTTGAGTTTCGACTAGATGATAGATCATGGATAAATCGTCAAATCTCAACATCAGTCGTATGATAGATTGATTAGCTCAAGTCCAGTTGTGACTTCTATGAAAATTCTTTTCCATCAATTATACTGCTAGAGCCACAGACTCTTAGACTTAGCCTCTCAAATCTCATAGGACTACTCCTCCCTATTAAGATCGATAGATCCTATCTTGATGTGCACTCCACTCCTACAGTGGACCTACTGTCACCAACATCCACTACAAGGGCTCATTGAGACCCATGTTTATATGTCAATCAAACTCCAGTAATCTCACTGTGAGTAGTAGTACCATCTTAAGTTAAAAGATCAGTCACATAACTACAACATCGAGACAATCACTGACGATTGAATAGAAATCCCAATGATCTCTTGTATGGTCATGCTTAGTGTCAGTTGTTCTTTAACAACCATCTGTACTTGTCATCCTATATCTCTATACAGTAGATTAGAGATCCATCTAGCTCGAAAGAAATAATTTGTGCACCAGTCTATCCGGATCTATCATCATCCTCATGATGATCCTATGATTGGGAGCCTTTAGGAATTAAATATATGTCTCTAATTTTTAACACTTTGAGAATATGTATCGAAATTAATTTCATGGATGATTCAAGGACATATTATACTTGAATAAAAAAGAATTTGCCCCTTTTATTGATCATATCAATATATTAAGTATAAAATTATGTCCTAGATATATTACAATGTGTCAGCCATATTGACTTCCAGGACATACATCTAACAACCCAAAGGAAATTAAAGGGTACTACTTCTATCTCGCTGCAGAACAAAAGGTGTTTGTCAGCAGTCGGCCAGTCTTTTTGGAAAAGAAGTTCTTTGATGAAGGAGCTAATACCTGTAAAATTGAACTTGATAAAGTTCATAAGGTGGAAGGACCGACACACACATAATTGGATTTGATTGGTGAATCAAATCTAGAGCCAGTAGAGACGTCATTAAGGATATTCGATAGAGTACCGTATCAGTCGGACAAATACTATAATTTTTTGATCTGAGATGGTGACCCCATCGAACTTGATGAGAATGATGAGGATATGATCACCTATATGATGGCCATGCAATGGCCCCACTCCCAGAAATAGCTTGAGAAAATGAAATCCGAGATCGAGTCCATGGAGATTAATGGTATATGGACACTAGTTGATCCATTGGAAGGGATAAAATTTATAGGGTGTAAATAGATTTTCAAGAAAAAAAGAGGAGTGGATGAGAAGGTAGAGACTTATAAAGTTCATCTAGTTGTCAAAGAATATCGTTAGCGTTATGGTATTGACTATGATGAGACGTTCTCTCCTATGGCAATGCTCAAATCCATCTGGATTATACTTGCTATCACTGTACACTTGGATTATGAGATTTGGTAGTTAGATGTTAAAATTGCTTTCCTCAATGAAGAGCTAGAAGAAGAGATGTATATGATACAACCTAAAGGGTTTACATCCACAGATGAGTCGAAAGTATGCAAACTGAAAAGGTCTATTTATGGACTTAAGCAGACGTCTAGGAGTTGGAATATGTATTTTGATAAGGTGATCAAAACGTATGGCTTTATTAGAAATGGAGAAGAGCATTGTATCTACAAGTGGGCTTCCGATTCTGTTGTTATCTTTCTTGTGCTGTATGTGGATGACATACTGTTTCTAGAAAATGACATTTCGATTTTGTAAAGTGTGAAGCTGTGGTTATCATCACAGTTCTCTATAAAGGACTTGGGAGAAGCATCCTACATCCTTGGAATGAAGATCTATAGGGATAGATCTAGAAAGTTGCTTGGATTGTCCCAATCTATGTACATTGATAACTTGTTGAAGCAGTTCGATATGCATAATTTTAAGAAAAGCTATCTTCCAATAGGCCATGAAATTACTCTTTTCAAGAAGAATTATCCGACAACTTCTGAGGAGGAAGAGCATATGAATAGAATATCATATACTTCGGTGGTGGGATCTATCATGTACGCTATGACATATATGAGATCGGATATAGCCTATTCACTAGAGATAGTGAGTAGGTATCAGTCTGATTTGGATGAGAAGCATTGGAAGATTATGAAAGCAATTCTTAAGTATTTGAAAAATACTAAAGACTAATAGCTTATTTATGGAGACACTGACTTAAAATTTGTGGGATATACTGATTCTAGTTTTCAATCAGATTGTGATAACAGTAGAAGCATGTCGGGCTACGTATTTACCTTGAATGAAAGAGCTATTTGCTAAAACAGTTTCAAACAACATATAGTAGCCGATTCTGTATGCGAAGTAGAATATAATGCTGCATCGGATGCTGCAACATATTCTATACCGCTATCACCTGGTGTGAGAGATCGTGAACCAAGGTGACATCAAGCTTCAGAAGATCGATGGAAGGATAACTTAGCCACCCCCTTCACTAAAGCTCTCAAGATCAAAGAGTTTGATGACTTCAAATAGAAGATAGGTATAAGATACTGCCCTGATTGGCTTTAGTCCAAGTGAGAGTTGTTGAAAATTATGTCCTAAAATTAATCATGGGATGATTGAGGTCCTCTTTGTATATAAATTATGGATTATTGAATAAAAATTATTTTGGTATTTTTCATCACAAAGTAATATCTTCTTTGAACTCTTGTACTGTGATAAAGTCCTTAGAACTATGCTAGTGCATGATAAAGAGAGAATTTATCATATAGTTTTTAAACATATTCGCAATCAAATGAAATATTATTACAGGATGATGATGTTTATCGGATGGAGGTTGTTGTGTACCATATGGGTTGGTTGTCCTCTTAACCAAAGAGTATGGTGACACTAGTATGGCATAGAGGTGAGATGTAGGAGTACATCGTCACTGAACAGTGACTCATCTGCTGAGCATTCTGTTGTCAAGCACTACTCATGAAGAACATGGGTATAAATATCCTTCAGACCTAAGATCACTATAGTGACTTGCAAGTAACTCACTGTGCTTTGGTGCTGGACTATCTGGATTTCTAATGCAGTGACGGAAGGCTACTGGGTATAATCAAGTACTTACAAAGTTTGTGTGTGGATCAAGATGGGATGGATCCCTCTGAATTATTAAAGTTGATGTATCACTGTATTTCAATTTAGCAAAGCCTTGGTTAGGGTTATCCATGAGATGGATTTGAAAGGTTGAAATACAATGTGGATGAAGCAATCTCGATTGACAGTTAACCTGATACCATCCTAGAGCATTCAGGATCAAAAGGATGAATTATATAGTAACCATGTGTATGGATTTTTGAATATTTTTTTGCGATAATTTGACCTATCTGGATATCAAAAATCATTGTTAGATGGTATCTCGATCAGTGCAGGAATTGGTTCTTGTGCTATCGGCTTAGTGTGTGAATTTATGGAGTCACACATACAAGTCAGACAAAGTAGGAAGAAATTGATCTATGTTTATATGTCCAATTTGGAAGTACTTGACTTCATTGAACATATAAGCTAACTTGATTGAGAATTAAGTTATGGATCAAATAGAATCAAAGAGTTGACTATGTCTAGCTAGCACTATACATGAAGTTTAGGTTCGATCCTAAAGATGAACAGTTTCTGATCTATGATCCATGGAGCTTACGAAAGATTAAATTTAAGTACTGATTAATTTCAAATTAGATCTAAATTAATTAAGCTTAATTGGGTCCAAAAATTCAAGTTAGATTTGGTACAAAAGTCTTAAAGAGTTTGAGATGACAGTCTTTCAAAATTATTTCGAACCAGCTTCGAATTGGATTCGAATCGGATCCGTTTTGGATGAGATATGAGAAATCATACTTGCATTGGGATTCCTCTCTCATGTGGGCCGACCAACACCTAGAATGGTGCTGGTTTGGGGCAGCCCATATGGGTGAGGGAGTGGGTGCAAAGTGGTTATCATAAGTTTGGCAATTCTATCTCATGTAGGAATCTTTTTTTCATGAGTATTGGATTGATTCAAATCATATTTGAGTTAGGACTCCTATACTTATTGGGTCATGAGATTTATCTATAAATAGAGAGGGTCTCTACCTATGGAAGCATAGCAAAAATAGCAAACAAATCAAATTGAGAGAAGAGAGAAAGAGAGAGAGGCGTGAGAAGAGAGAAGCCCTTCTTCTTCTCCTTAGCCTCTCTCCTTTGGTGCCGCCCCTTCTCCCTTGGGTGTGGGCTCTCCTTGGGCGTCCCACCTGCTGACGTGAGGTATCACATCAGCATATCTTCTTCCTCATTTGATTGGGTTACAAAGATCAGAGTTTATCCTGCTTTTCTACAGCGTCTGGCGTGCATGCGAAGTAGAGGGTCTGCACATCCAGATCTCCATGAAGGTTTATATCAGATTATTTAAGATTTGATCTCTGGTTCCGCTGCTAATTAGGTAAAGATTTGATCCTTATTCATGTAGATTAATAAAAAAAATTTTAGATGCAATCTAGGCCTTTCGAAGAGGAACAATTTTTTTTCCTTCAAATTTAATATGCTAGCACATCGTATTAACCCAAGTTCCTAAATTGGTTCAATTCAAAGTATTTGAGCTAAACTAGACCAGTTGCCTTTGACCTAATGGGATTGAGTCTAATTTAATTTGGTTCTTATCTAACTTAGAAGTGTTTCAAGTGTGGAAGGATTCCTCTGTGCCCACCAGGTCTCACACCAAAAATTTATTGCCACCTCTTCTTAATTTGCGTTGAGATGTGAAGAGTCCTTCTTAAAGAAGACTCTTATCTTATCTCTTCGGTTCTCATCTAGATCCTTAATTATTACATGCCAATTTATTATGAGAAATTTATGAGGTGTAGAAGTGGAGGAGTCCTTCTGTGTGAAGGCTCTTCTACATCAAAATAAATCATGAAGATTTATTTCTTCACATGAGAAGTTGGAGCGCCAAGAGTTGGTGCCCCTTGGTCCTTCCTCATGTCCCTTCTTAGCCTATATATATGGGGCATCCCATGTGGGCTAAGAGTTAAATTTTTGGATAAAAATTAGAGCCAATTGGCATGTAATAGAGAGAAAAAATTTTGAAAAAAATTTGAGAAAAAGAGAAAGAAAAATTGAGGGGAAAAATTTATAAGAAGGGTGGTGAGAGAATTAGCAAGTGTTGCTAGTTTATTCTAGGGTTTGATTTTTTTATGTGTTGGAGTCCAAAATCAAATCCTAGATTGTGAGACTTCTGAAGAGTATTCTCTTAGCATATTTTTGGTGGTAAAATTGAAGATGATAGGACTTTGATGTGATCATACTTCGAGTTCGAAGCCGACAGTATCCTTATGAAGATATGGTTGCAGCAGCGCACCGGTTAAAAAGGACCTTGGCCAACTTTCATGTGGATCATCTTTGGAGAACTTCTACATTGGAGTCTTATGGAGATCACCATCATACTATATTACTCTTTTGAGGAAGTATAAATTTCTATCTTCTTGTATATTTATTTTTGTTAGATGTGTGCCCTAGATGCCAGATCGGCTGACACATCTTGTACCGATCTAAGGGCAAATTTATAATTTTGACTATAAATGAATAAAAAGATTATTCTTCTATCACATTGTATATATTGTGTCTGTGATACATCCTTTGAATTAATAGGAATATAAATTCATATTTTTAAGAGTTGAAAATTTAAGGCATGAATTTACATAACTAACTCATAAACAGCTCCTGACCATAGGATCATCACGAGGATGGTGATCGATCCGAAAGATTGGTGTACGATCACTTTCTTAGGATAGATGTATCTTAAGTCTATGGTGTGGAGACACCAGAGTGAGAGTACAGATATTCATTGAGAACGAGAGTACTGAGCGTGACCACTTCAAGCAGTCATAAGGAAGTCTACCTTCTCGTCAATGACTAGCTCGATGCTGTAGTTGTGTGTCTAGTTCTTTGACTTGAGGTGCATCGACAGTTCACTTTGAGTGTGTTATAGCTTGACTACACCATAACTCGATCTCCTAGCCATTCGGAACCCTGAGGTGTATGTTGGCTGTAGCATATTCATTGTAGGAATAGGTCGCACCAAGATGGGATATATCAACCTTGGTAGATGAGAGAGTAGTCCTATGATAATTGAAAGATAGAGTCCTTAAGCCCATGGCCATGGCAGATTGAAATAATGGAAAATAGTTTTTCATTAAGGTTTCACATTGGACTCGAATCGATCGATTAACTCATATGATTGATGTTGGGTTTGACGAGTTCACCTTAACCCTAATTTAGTCGAGACTCATGATAGAGGAACTCAATCACACAGGTAACTGCATCGAGAGGTTCATCTTTGGTTCTGATAGGTTGTCACCACATACTGCTAGGTATCACTGATGGATTTTGAGAGCAATTAGAATGATTTTGATGATCGATCATTTTAATTGTCTGAATCAGAAGAGTTCTGGTCCATCGAAAAGAGTTTCGATGATGTCGATGATGAGATCATGACATGTCTCATTACTATACAAAATTGAACCTAACTAGGTCACACAAATAAGGATTAGGATCTGGATGTCATCAATTGGGCTAACTCAATTGATTTGGATTAGATCCAATTAGGTTCAAGGAAATCGTGTTAGCACACGATTGAGCCTAACTTTCTCCTCGTGTAATCTTTTCTGTCTTTACTGAGCCAAATATAATTTGACTTATCCAGAGAATCTTAGAAAGATTTCTCTCAGTCTAAATGAAGCTTGTCCAGCTCAGAAAAAACTTATCTTAATTCATGAGATGAATTTAAGACAACACCTGCTAATTTCTAGCACCTGCCAATTTTATTTTAGGACATCTATCAAAAGTTGACATATGGGTCTTAAATTGAAGAGGGCTCATTGGAAGATTTTTGTAGAGTGTCCACTATCAAAACCCAATTGAATTGGGTGCCATAATCAGATTATGGCATGAGCCCAATTGGATTAAAGTGGGCGCCCCAAATGGATAAGAACCAAAGAGTCCTGATAAACATGGACTCATTGGCGCCACCTTGATTGAGCTTATCCAATGTTGGTGCCAACTAAGGAGAGAGGGTGGGGTTTTTATCTGATGTGATCAGATGATATCACTCCACCAATCAAAATTTTTCCAAAATTTATTGGAATTTTTTGATTGGTTGAATGATGTGGCACTGCGCAGCATACAGGGTCTATATAAACCCTGTTGCACCTAGGGTTTCCTGGAAGAAATTATTTTATGCACAAAACCCAATAGCTGCCACCCCCTACCCTTTTTTGTATATCCTCCCTTCTCTCATTCCTTCCCTCTTGATGTCCAAAGAGTTGGACATCCATCTGGCAAAGATCCAAGGCCTGGTGATGCCTGGAACAGAAGGCTGCAGGACACTTCGACAGGCTGCTGCTCCAACTTCAGAAGGAGTTCTGAAGTACTTTCAAATCAGATAAAGATCTAATTTTTGGAGCATAGATTCATGAGGAGAAGATATTATAGATCCTATCTAAGTAGATACCAGTAGAGGCTAGGTGCTTGCGTGGCTACATCAGAACCTCGGGCTATGCAGAGATCATCTACAGGGTAATCAGATTACCTTTGAGGTACTTCTTCTTTCATCATAGATTTAGATTTAATTTTAGATTTTAAATATCAGATAATAAAATTAGATTTAGAAAATTAGATCTAAAATATATAGGATAAAATTTTTAAAAATTATTCCATTCCAGATTAAATGAAATCTGGAAGATCCTATGAGGAAAAGCGGTTTTCCTCCCTTCAAGTGGTATCAGAACCAGGTTGTTGGCTCTATTTCAGATCTATTTTAGATCTAATTTTAATTTTAATTTATCTGATATTAAAAGATTTTAGATGTTACATCAAATATGATAGAATCTGAAATCAAAATATTTAAAATTAAATCTAAGAAGATCTAACATGCATAAGATGCATGACTAGACTAGGATTAGTTGAATCCATGAATGGTCTTAAGTTTTATATTTTAATGAGATTAAAATATGAATTAAATCTAATTTATTTTTTATTTTTATGATGTTATAAATATTATAATCAGATCAAAAAATAGAAAATAAAATTTTATTTTTTTCATAAAATTAATCTGCAGCATGCCTAGACTAGTTGTAGAATTGTTCTAGTAACTTATCTAGAATAGATTTAATTTTAAATAGTTCAATTTAAATCTTATTTTTTAGATATTATATGTGATATATCAGATCTGAAAGCATGTTAATTAGATTAATTTATGATACATGAGATGTATGCAAAGCATGTATTAGTTAGATCTTAAATTGTATATGTGATATGTTAATTTAGATCTAACTAGTTTTGTAGTTAAATTTATATTTTTGATTAAGGTGTTCCTCATGGCCATCCGGTCATAAGAATAAAATAAAATTTTAAGATCCTCTCTTTCCATTCAATGGGGTGTTCATATGATGTGTAGGGGTACTGCACGTTCATCCTTAATCAGAAATCAAAACTTACTTTTCTGCAAAACCCTAGATCCTGAAACCTTAGGATTTATTTTACATGCTTTGTTTGTGAACCCAAACTTAATTAATGAATTAAGATTATGAAATTAAGTTAGGTCTAAAATTAAGAATTTTAGATCTAAGATATTTTCATAAAATTGGATTTGGGCTTGGGTAGCTCAATTAGGTCTAGCGGTTGATCAAACTGAATCAAGAGTTGGTTAGGTGGGATCATGAAAGCTAATAATTGACCAGCCTAATAGGATTAAGTCTGGATCAAGGTCGAATCACATTTAGATGTGACTCGATCAAGTTAAGACCTAATTTGGCTCAGTGGTTAGAGCCTGGATTGTAGGCTAACCCAATTAGTTCTGGTTCGACAATTTGGTGTCTAAGGTAAGTTGGGCAGATGCGATCGATTGATTTTTAATTGGGAGCTACTCGACTCGAATGCATTCTTATCGAGTTAATGGCATATCCCTCCCACTGGTTTCACTTACCTGGCCATATGTGTCTACTTAGTTCTGATTTGAGGTGGCTAACAATTCGAGCTAGCCCATGCTACTAGGTTAGTCATAATTGTTATGACTATGTCAAGTCAAGTTTAATGAGACCTAAATAAATCTTCCTAAGAAAATATTAAGTCTAGATCTTCCACCATTGTAGATGTGTGGGCCCTTCCTGGGGTTGATTGTTCTCGACTGGTTACAGTGGCTCAGTTGCACCGAAAAGACGCAACCATATCCATTAAGCATTGGATGCTACGGATTAGAGGATGGGTTGGGCTTAATATTTTAGATATGGTGAGGGACCCAATCAGGAATCTAGTTCGTACAAATGGTGGGTTTGACTTAACTAAAGATTGGAGCAATATCCCAGACACGGTGAGCTTCATGAATTAGAGACCAAGTTTAGGGTGCACCATGATTAGAGAATCATTAGACAAGAGTTGTCTACTCATCGGTTGATCCATTACCAATAACTGTTAGGTGAGGTGGTGAGCCAGTCGGTGAGACCGCACCACCCACTAAAAATTACTGATCATGGAAATTTTCACATCTCTACCAAGGGAGTGTAGGGATCTGAGAAAATAGTGGGAGCCTAATTTGTTTAAAAATGAAAATCTTAAATAAATTAGTTGAGTCTGATTACAAAATCTAACTAGAAACTTTTGACTCTCTACAGGAAACATGTCTGCCTCAAACCCCCTGACCAAAATTCTAGACACCCATAGACTGACTGGACCCAATATCAAGGACTGGTTGAAGAACTACAGAATTATTCTGGATTCTGAAAAATTGACTCATGTCTTGGACCAGGACCCACCTGCCATACCAGCACGTCCGACTGCTGAATAGAGAGCGTCTCTGGAAAAGTGGACGGACGATGATAACAAAGCAAGGTACTACATGTTGGGTGCAATGTCTGATGACTTGCAACGCCAACATGAGAACATTTTGACTACCCATCAAATGTTGGCTCACCTACAAGAGTTATTTGGTGAACAGAGTCGCACGGCCAAGTATCAAGTCTGTTAAAGACTTTTTAAGGCCAAGATGCATGATGGGCAGTCAGTCCAAGATTATTGTTTGACAATGATCAAGGATCTTGAGGAGCTTGAGAAGCTCGGTATCATCTTAGACAAAGATTTTCAGATTGATGTGATCCTTCAGTCCTTGTCCGACTCATATGGATAGTTCATCATGAACTTCCTATATGCATAAGATGCAGTGTACCTTGGCCGAGTTAATGAACATGCTAGTTATGGCTGAGCTTTCGATGAAGGGTTCAAAAGGCTCAGTTCTTACTGTGGAGCAGACTTCTTCCAAGAGAAAGTCTTTTGGAAAGAAAAAGAAGTCTGCGAAGAAGCAGAAGGTGGATGGCAAGAAGAAAAAGATAGAACCGAAGAAGAAGGCTGCTGATAAGGAAAAATATTTTCACTGCCAATCAGACGACCATTGGAAGTGGAACTGTCCTCAGTACCTGGCCACCCTGAAGAATAAGAAGGATGGTCCTTCTGAAGATATGCTCATTTTAGAGTCTAATCTTACGGTTTCTTCTGCATCCAGTTGGGTGCTTGACTCTGGTTCTAGTGCTCATTTGTGCATTTCTATGCAGGGTCTTGAGGAGAGCAGGAGGCTGAGAGATGGGGAGATGATCCTACGTGTCGAAAATGAAGCAAGAGTTGCTGCTGTGACCGTGGGAACCTACCCTCTGCGATTACCATTAGGATTAGATTTATTTCTTAGAGATTATTATTATGTGCCTGCAGCAAGCAGAAATTAGATTTCTTTTTCATGTTTAGCACAAGAAGGCTATGTGATTAGCTTTCATAAGGACCATTGTAACATTTTTTATGAAAATAATAAAGTTGCAGATGGTTTTCTTTTTAACGGTCTCTATTAGCTACATATTGATGTATCTGTATTTAATATTGAGCAAAATATGAATGCCATAGGAATTAAAAGGCCTAGAGATAGTCTAAATGATAAGTATCTGTGGCACCTAAGGCTAGGTCATATAGTAGAAGATAGGGTTAACAAATTGGAGAAATCTGGGCTATTGAGTCCATTGACTTTTGAGTCATATCCAGTTTGCGAATCATGCCTTCAAGGCAAAATGACCAAGCTTCCTTTTGTGGGACATGGGGAAAGGGCCACAGACCTACTTGCCCTAGTACATTCGGATGTGTGCAGCCCATTTGATGTGCCGGCTAGAGGCAACTACATCTACTTCATTACCTTTACCGATGATATGTCTAGGTACGGGTATGTATTTCTAATGAAACACAAGTCTGAAGCCTTTGAAAGGTTCAAAGAATTCAGACATGAGGTAGAAAAATAAATAGGAAAGCCCATTAAGGTTCTTTGATAAGATCGAGGAGGTGAATATCTTAGTCGGGAGTTCCTAGACTATCTTAAGGATAATGGCATAGTCTCTCAATGGACTCCACCTGAAATACCTCAACTCAACGGGGTTTTAGAACGAAAAAATTGGACACTATTAGATATGGTCCGTTCCATGATGAGCTTCATGGACCTCTCCGAATTTTTTTGGAGACATTGTCTCATGAAGTAATTTATGTATTGAATAGGGTTCCTTCTAAAACCATTCCTACCACACCGTATGAGATATGGCATGGTAAGAAGCCAAGTCTGAATCATCTCAGAATTTGGGGTTGTCTGGCTCATGTCAAGAGACAGCAGACGGACAAATTAGAGTTCAGGTCTTTTAGAGCTCGATTCATAGGATATCCTAAAGAGTCATTAGGATACTATTTCTATATTCCGAAAGACCACAATATGATTGTGAGTCGAAATGCTATTTTTCTTGAAAATAAGTTTATTCAAGATGATGGCATCGAAAAAATAATTAAGCTCAAGGAGAATATCTCCCAAGAGCAATGAGCTAAAGAACCTGAGGAACCTAATCAATCAGAACCAGTCTTAACACAACCTCTTCCACCTCATAGATCGACTAGGGTTTTTTGTCCTCCTGAAAGGTACTTAGGTACCATACAAGAAGATGTAGAGGAAATGTTCCTCACGGGAAATGGGTTTCATGGTGATGATCCCAAGACCTATGATGAGGCGATATCAGATATCGACTAGGAGAAATGGTTAGAGGGAATGAGATCAGAAATTGACTTGATGCACTCAAACCAAGTCTGGACCTTGGTAGATCCACCTGAAGGTATTATACCTATTGGGTGTAAATGAATCTTCAAGAAAAAGATAGGTGCAGATGGGAATGTGGAGACATTCAAGGCTAGGCTCGTAGCGAAAGGTTATAGTCAGCGCGAAAGCATTGACTATCAGGATACCTTCTCATCCATAGCCATGCTAAAATCCATTCGCACATTGCTTGCTGTTGCAGCCTATTTTGATTATGAAATATGGCAGATGGACATGAAAATGGCATTCTTAAATAGATATCTTGAGAAAGATATCTATATGGAACAGCCGCTTGGTTTCACATTCAGTGATGATGATCACAAGATCTGCAAGCTGCAAAGGTCCATTTATGGACTTAAGCAAGCATCTCGGAGTTGGAATACTCATTTCAATGATGTCATCAAAATATTTGGTTTCATCAAGAACGAGGAGGAACCATGTGTGTTCAAAAAGGTCAGTGGGAGTGCAGTTGTCTTCCTCGTATTATACATAGATGACATCCTCCTAATTGGGAATGACATTCCCATGTTGACCTCAGTCAAAGTATGGTTGTCTAAGGAGTTCTCTATGAAAGATCTAGGAGAGGCATCTTTTATACTGGGTATTAAGGTCTATAGAGATAGACCAAATAGGATGCTCGGACTTTCACAGAAGATGTACATAGAGGAGGTGCTAAGAAGGTTTAGCATGGAAAACTCTAAAAGAGGTTTATTACCTTTTAGACATGGCATTCATCTCTCCAGGAAGATATGCCCTAGCACACGTGAGGAGATTGAACGCATGAGCAAGATCCCTTATGCTTCGACAATAGGGAGCCTCATGTATGTCATGCTATGTACACGACCTGATATAGCCCATGCTGTGAGTGTCACAAGCAGATATCAGTCAAATTCAGGTGAAGAGCACTGGACTTCTGTGAAATGTATCCTTAAGTACTTGAGAAGGACTAAGGATATATTTCTAGTCTTTGGGAATGGAGAACTCCAGATTCAGGGATATACAGACTCAGACTTTATATCTGATATAGATGATCGAAAATTGACAACTGGGAGTCTGTTCATTTGCAATGGTGGTGCAGTTAGCTGGAAGAGTTTCAAGCAGACGGTGATTGCTGATTCCACCATGGAGGCAGAGTACATTGCTGCATCGGAAGCTACGAAAGAGGTATTCTAGTACAAGAAGTTTGCCGCAGAGCTTGGAGTGATGTCATCGGATGCCATACCTCTTTACTACGACAATAATGGAGCCATAGCCCTAGCTAAGGAGCTAAAATCTCACCAAAAGTCCAAGCACATCGAGCGGCGATTCCATTTGATCCGTAATTACCTCGAAAAGGGTTATGTCGAGGTCAAGAGAGTCAACTCTACAGATAATGTGGCAGACCCACTGACTAAGCCATTGGGCCAACAGAAGATCCAAGCCCACCTTGAGAAGATGGGACTTAGATATATAGCCAATTGGCATTAGGTCAAGTGGGAGTTTGTTAGATGTGTGCCCTAGATGCCAGATTGGCTGACACATTCCTGTACAGATCTAAGGGCAAATTTATAATTTTGACTATAAATGAAGAAAAGGGTTATTCTTCTATCACATTGTGTACATTGTGTCTGGGATACATCCTTTGAGTTAGTAGGAATGTAAATTCATATTTTCAAGAGTTAAAAATTTAAGGCATGAATTTACATAACTAACTCATAAACAGCTCCTGACCATAGGATCATCACGAGGATGGTGATCGATCCGGAAGGTTGGTGTACGATCATTTTCTTAGGATAGATGTATCTTGAGTCTACGGTGTAGAGATACCAGAGTGAGAGTACAGGTATTCATTGAGAATGAGAGTACTGAGCGTGACCACTTTAAGCAGTCATAAGGAAGTCTACCTTCTCATCAATGACTAGCTCGATGCCGTAGTTGTGTGTCTAGTTCTTTGACCTGAGGTGCATCAACAATTTACCTTGAGTGTGTTATAGTTTGACTACACCATAACTCGGTCTCCTAGTCATTCGAAACCCTGAGGTGTATGTTGGCTGTAGCATATTCATTGTAGGAACTAGGTCGCACCAAGATGGGATCTATCAACCTCGGTAGATGAGAGGAGTAGTCCTATGATAATTGAAAGATCAAGTCCTTAAGCCAATGGCCATGGCAAAGTGAAATAATGGAAAAGAGTTTTTCATTAAGGTTTCACATCGGACTCGGATCGATCGATTAACTCATATGACTGATGTTGGGTTTAACGAGTTCACCTTAACCCTAATTCAGTCGGGACTCATGATAGAGGAACTCAATCACACAGGTAACTGTACCGAGAGGTTCATCTTCAGTTCTGATGGGTTGCAACCACATACTGCTAGGTGTCACTGGTAGATTTTAGAAGCAATTAGAATGATATTGATGATCGATCATTCTAATTATCTGAATCAGAAGAGTTCTGATCCATCAAAAGGAGTTTCGATGATGTCGATGAGATCACGACATGTCTCATTATCATACAGAATTGAACCTAACTGGATCACACAAATAAGGGTTAGGATCTGGATGTCATCAATTAGGCTAACTCAATTGATTTGGATTAGATCCAATTAGGTTCAAAGAAATCGTGCTAGCACACGATTGAGCCTAACTTTCTCCTCATGTCATCTTTTCTGTTTCTACTGAGCCAAATATGATTTGACTCATCCAGAGAATCTTAAGAAGGTTTCTCTCAGTCTAAATGAAGCTTGTCCAGCTCAGAAAAGAATTATCTTAATTCATGAGATGAATTTAAGACAACACCTGCTAATTCCTAGCACCTGCTAATTTCATTTTAGGACATCTGTCAAAAGTTGACATATGGGTCTTAAATTGAAGAGGGCTCATTGGAGGATTTTTGTGGAGTATCCACATGCTAAAACCCAATTGAATTGGGTGCCATAATCAGATTATGGCATGAGCCTAACTGGATTAAAGTGGGTGCCCCAAATGGATAAGAACTAAAGAGTCCTGATAAACATGGACTCTTTGGTGCCACCTTGATTGAGCTTATCCAATGTTAGAGCCAACTAAGGAGAGAGGGTGGGGTTCTTATCTGATGTGATCAGATAATATCACTCCAGCAATCAAAATTTTTTCAAAATTTATTGAAATTTTTTGATTGGTTGAATGATGTGGCACTGCGCAGCATACAGGGTCTATATAAACCCTACTGTGCCTAGGATTTCCTGGAAGAAATTATTTTATGCACAAAACCTAATAGCTGCTACCCCCTACCCTCTTCTCCACATCCTCCCTACTCTCCTTCCTCCCCTCTTCACATCCAAAGCATTGGGAACAGTGTCCCAAAGCCAATCGTCAGCCAGTTGACGGTTGTGCTCATTTTTGTATAAGTACATGAATTATGAATTAATAAAAATTATTTTGATATTTTTCATCACAAAATATTTTATCTTCTAATGAACTCCTATGTTGTGGTGAAGTCCTTAGGACTATTTAGACTCGATAAAAGAGGATTTATCGTTTAGTCCTTAAATCTGTTCGCGACCAAATGATATGTTGTTACCAAGGATGACAACGTTTATCAAGCATAGGTCGTTGTGTGCCATATAGGTTGGTTGTCCTCTTAACCAATGAGTGTGGAGACACTGGTATGGCATACAGGTGAGATGTAAGGGTACATCTGCACTGAACGTGACCGACTCCGGAGCTATTTCTGCTGTCAAGATTTGCTCTGATGGAATATGGGTATAAATATCCCTCCGACCTGAGACCGCCACGGTGACTTGCAAGCAACTCACTGCACTTAGGCACTGGACTACCTGAATTTCTAATTCAGTGACAGAAGGCTGCTGGGTGTAGTCAAGTACTTGACTTGTCGGTGCATGTGTCAAGATGGGATTGACCACTCCAGTTTAGGAGCTGTGTACAGTCGTATTTTAATTTAACAAAACTTTGGCTAGGGTAGTCTTTGTGAGAAGCCACAGGACTGTTTGAGTTGAGCACGATTCAGATGATCTAATTAGGATGGACAGTTTAATCCTGAGTCATCCTAAACATAGAGGTCAAAAGGATGAATTATACAGTAACCATATTCACGTAGGTTCTGAGTGTTGCGATTGTGACTATTCGACCTATCCGGTCATCGGATACCATTGCTAGATGGTCACTTCGATTAGTACAGGAATTGGTTCCTGTGCTACCGGCTTAGGTTCGAACCTACGGGGTCACATACATTAGAGGTTCCTATCTGATCTAATGGCTGATGAAGAGTCCTAATGCTCATGGACTATGAGTCCTACATGTCTGAGACTCTGTGATCGAGAATCAAGATTCTCTGATCATGAGTCCCACACATTTTGGGTACCGAGGTCAAGAGTCCCACTGGTTTGGGACTCTTCAATCAGGGTTACATATCGATGAATTCTGATGCCCGATTATCCATCGAATTTAGACTCAATATTTATGAGAGGTTTAATTAGTGATTTGATTGCTAATTAACTCAATTTGATTGAGTAATTATTTTTGGATCAAGTCCAATTGAATTGGATTCAGTTGGGTTTGACCTGATTAGGTTAAGAGTTGACCTAATCGTCGAGATGGTTTGATCCCTGATTTGATCAGGGGTTGGGCTTAATCAATTCCTGATTTGATTAGGATTTTATTAAGCCTAATTAAGCCTAATTAAGTTGGGTTTAAATTAGTCTAATTGGGCCTAACTTATTTGGTTCAATTAGGTTGGTTTAAATAATGAAACCACCTTGACCCATTCTCCCTGTGCCACCTCACTTCCACTGCGCCCATTTGAATTCACGAGAAGGAAGTTCTCATGAATTTTTTCTCATCCAAAACCCTCCTCACGCTCTACTTTAGTGCACCAAATAAGTGGATAAGGATGATTGGTTGGCCATTCAAATTCAAAACAAAGTTTGAATTTGAATGAGCAACCAATCTTAGTGCCTTGACCTTATCCTCTTTTAGCACCCCATTTATTACACGAGAAAATATTTCTCATGAAATCACTCATGCACAAATTAAGCCACGCCCTTCTCTTCTCACACCCTTAGTGGATAGAAATAAATTGGTTTCCATTTGAATTCAAAATTTGATTTGAATTCAAATGTGCAATTACTCATCTTTATCCTCTCACGTGGATAAGACGTTTGACATTGTTTTAAAAAGAGGAGAAGAGTGGGGCGTGTGCAAAAAAAAATTTGGAGAGAAAACCTGGGCATGAGGAATCCTTGTGTGCAAGGTGAAGGTCATTATCCTTCTGAGAGAAAAAGAAAGAAAAGAAAAAAAAAGTATGCGCAAGGTTTCAGTGAGTTCTTCAAGGTTTCAGTCTGAAGTTTGGGAAGTGAGAAGGTGAGCTACGAGTGTCATGAGCCCACCAAATTTTTGAGAGATCTTCAAATTCCTCTCAAGCACATCTACTGATGATCTAGAGTGTCTAAAGAATTGGCAGACATCAATCGAAGGAGTTTGATCAGTATCGACCGTCGAAAGGGCTCTACAATGAGGTAGCACTCGTGTGAAGTCGATCAAACTGGGAGCTTCGTGTGGACGATCTGCAAAGGCCAGACACACTGTGTGGCTGTATCGTGATGATCAGACTCTTTCAACGATAATCAGATTACGGCGATCTACTACTCGCACAAAGGTATTGTGTTCTGAACACATTACAGTAAAGTGTTTACTGTTCAAATTTAAATTTCAAATTTAAATGCATACATGCTATATATCATATTTAGATCCTATTATAGGGTAAATTTTTATTAATTAATTAGATTAATTAATAATTTCTACTGTAAAATAGTAATTTTGAAAAAGTTTTAAAATTATCATTTTACCCCTGCACTGAATTTTCCCCACAAATGGTATCAGAGCAGGTTCTTAGATATGATATATATATTTGCATGTGTAGATTAAGTTATAATCTAGAAGTTTACAATTTAAAATTTGAAATTCAAAATTTAAAATTTAAATTTTGGAAGTTGTTCGAAATTTAAAATTCAAAAATTTGAAATTCAAAATTTGAAATTTGAATTTTTAAATTTGAAATTCAAAATTCAAAATTCAAAAATTTAAAATTTGAAATTTGGTTAAAATTTCAAATTTAAAATTCAAAATTTAAAATTCAAAATTTGAAATTCAAAATTTGAAATTCAAAAATTTGAAATTTGTTTGAAATTTGAAATTTAAAATTTGAAATTTGAAATTTAAAATTTAAAATTTAAATTTTAAAATTGGTATATTTAGATATACTTGATCCAAGTAGCAAGTAATCGAATTGGGTTGGTTGTTATGGCCGTCCGGTCATAGGAGAAAAGTAGGGTTTAAAGGTCCTCTCCTCCCATTCGATGGGGTCTTCTATGATGGTAGGGGTGCCGCTGCAATTATATCCCATGCAGATGAAGCAGCGAAAGGAATTAATTGTAAAAGTTCAATTATGAAATTTATCATGAATGTGTTAGATTAGATCTAAAGAAATATTCATGATTTTTTTTATTTTGATTGAGTTATTTTCTATTATGTAATTAGCAATAGGATTGCTATTTATGAAATATGCTGATCTATTTGTGAAATGAGTCAACATATTTGGTGAACAGAAAATAAAACCTTTCAAATTTGAAAATTATTTTTGAAATGCCAAATCCTGACCTATCAGTCCAAATACTTAATTAAAAGAATTAAGTATTGTCTAGTAGGTCAAGAATTGTGAATTAAGATCTAAGATAATTGCATAAACTTGTGGGTCAATGGGTTAGATGGATTAGGTCCATAATTGGGTTAGACCTAAGGTTAGCTTAAAGAAATGGACTAAATTAGAGTAATTGATCAAATCTAATCAAAAGTTGAATTAGATTAGGTTAAGGATACTCTAGACTCAACTCCAATAGTTGTAGTTGAATGGGTCCATGTCTTTAACTAGACTAAGATGGACTTAATTCATGGCTACGCGGTGGAACCCTATTGACTAAGTTGATCAAATTAAAACTAATGAACCGGTTGGTGTCTAAGGTAAGTTTGGCAGTTTGACCAGTGGTTTTTAAGCGGAAGCTACTCACAGTGATTCGATCTCTGACGAGTTAATGACTTATCCCCACCACTGATCTCACTTACTTGGCCAACCTAGTGAATTAGGTTTTGATTAGATCACTGGGTGATTAGAGCTCACCCATGTCATTAGGTAAATCAGTTTGACTGATTTAGGTGCTCCTAATGCCAGCTTTAAGTAAATCCTTTTTAATCTGACTTGGTGAAGTCAGTGGGAGGTTTGAAATTGGCTGGATATTTTCTTCTCATCTATTCTTTAATAAAATCCTTAAAAAAAAATTATTAGGTCCTAAAAATGATTAAGTTATATTGATAACTAAGTTATAGCCTCCCATTAAGTGAGTGATAATGAGTCCATTAGTTTAATAATCATTAGAGGCCCAAAGGCCTGGTGCTTATTGACTAATGAAATTATCATTCATAATATGATAATTTGGTTTGAGTCTTTCTGATGGTGGTCAGGTTGGCCGGCCAAAGTCAGGCCTGATCATTTATTGGTCCGATTCACCAAATCAAATCATGTTAATGGTTGGACCTAATCAGATCTTTTCAGTGGAGGCCAAAGCGTACTGATTAGGTTTTGGGGCAAAATTAATTACTAGAAGTTGTTTAGAGAAACAACTGGATATGAACCTACCCATAGATGTACATAGGTTGACCAACCAAAGTTGGGCTCATGTGTAGTCTATGTGGATTCTAGTACCCACTAAAGAATTAAAGTACTTCCTCGAATTGGAGGTTGAGGCTACCAATTCGTAAAAATACTGGGAGAAATTTTAGACGAAAGTTCAAGTCTTTAGTATTAATAATTTATGTACTAATATAGGTCTGGTTTTCCTTTATGTAGCTATGGCCACTACACTGTCACTCTGGTCATTATTAGATAATGACAAGCTCATGGGACCTAATATCGATAGCTGGTATCGAAAATTAAAAATCATCCTTGAGCATGAGTGGATCCTTTATGTAGTAACGGATTCGGCACCTGAGGAGCCAGCCCTGAATGCTAGAGGGACGGTCCGAGACACTTACCAGAAGTGGCTCAACGACCGCACCACTGTCCGGTGCATAATGCTGGCGGCAATGAATGTTGAGTTCAGCCGCAGGTTCGAGAACACCCAGCCACAGGAGATGCTTCAAATGTTGAATGACTCTTTTGGCACGCCTGACGATGTTGAAAGGCACAAAACTAGTTGTGCCATTTTCAATGCTCAGATGAGGGATGGAGCCTCAGTCACTGATCATGTACTGTACATGATCGAAATGATTGAGTGCCTAAATAAACTGGGCTATCCCATGCACGAGCAGCTCGGTAAGGATGCGATTCTTAATTCTCTGCCCAAGTCCTACCTTCTCTTCCTTACTCATTTTCGAATGACAAAGCCTGCAGTGAACTACCACGGCTTGTTGGGGTTACTGCAGAACCTTGAGAAGGACCACCAGCTCCATAAGGAGTCGATAAATATTGTGGGAGGGTCTTCTTCTGGTCGTCGACCCTTTAAGAAAGGGAAGAAGAACAAGAAGAAAAAGAATAAGAAGGTGCAGTCGCATGCTGGGATATCTGCATAGGGTCAGACCAAGAAGCGCAAGCCCGACCAGAGCCAGGCAGAGTACTTCTTTTGCAAAAAGTAGGGGCACTGGAAGAGAAATTATTCTCTATACATTGCCTCACTGGACCCGAACAGGCTGAAGAAGAAGCAAGGTACTTATATGATAATACCTTGTAACTTTTTCATTTGTGATACTACTGCCTGGGTATTGGATACCAGAAGCCCTTATCATATTTGCAATTCGATACAGGGTCTGCAGGTCAGTAGGAGATTTGATGAAGGCGAGAGATTCCTGAACGTTGGAGATGGAAGCAAAGTTCCAGTTCTAGCATTAGGAATCATGAACCTTGTAATTAATTCTCGAAATATAATTCTGAGTGAATGTCACTATTGTCCAAGCTTTTTATTAAATATTATTTCTGTAGGCCATTTGGCCATGAACGGTTATCAATTTTTAATAAAAAAAAATATTCGCAATATCATTTTGAATGGTGTTACAATGTTTGTTGGACAACTTAATAATGAAATTTACTTTCTATCACAACCTGTTAATGTGGTTCAAATCTTTGGTAAACATCCTAGAATAGATAATATGTCAAAAGTCTACCTTTGGCACTGTAGGCTAGGTCATATCAATAAGAACAGGATAAACAGGTTGGCTCAAGAAGGAATTTTTGAAGTAGGTGATTATGAATCACTTCCAACCTGTGAGTCCTGTCTTCTTGGTAAAATGACCAAGTCACCTATACTGAAAAAGGTGAGTGAGCCAGTGAACTCTTGGCTCTGGTACATTCTGATGTATGTGGACCCATGAGCTCAAGTGCAAGAGGTGGATATTTCTACTTCATAACCTTCACAGATGACCTATCGAGGTATGGGTATGTCTATTTAATGAAGTATAAGTCGGAGTCGTTTGAAATGTTCAAACTATTTCGAAATGAGGTAGAAAAATAAACTGAAAAGTGTATTAAAATTTTTCGATCTGATCGAGGAGGTGAATACCTTTCCAATGCTTTTCTGACATATCTTGGGGAGAATGAGATTCTCTCTCAGTGGACACCTCCTGGAACACCACAGCATAATGGTGTGTCTGAAAGGAGGAATCGGACCTTGTTGGATATAGTTCGATCCATGATGGGGTTTGCTGGTCTGTCGATCTCCTTTTGGGGATATGCGCTCGAATCGGCTTGTTACCTTCTAAATAGGGTTCCAATTAAGTTTGTAACCAAAACGCCATATGAGATATGGATAGGACGTAAGCCAGTACTCTCGCACCTTAGGGTTTGGGGGTGTCCGACTTATGTTAAATGTTTAATTACGGACAAGCTTGGATCTAGGTTTGACAAGTATAATTTTATAGGATACCCAAAAGAGACCAAAGGGTATTACTTCTACCTAGCTGATGAGCAAAAAGTATTTGTCAGCCTTAAGGCAATCTTTTTGGAAAGGGAGTTCCTTGGTGAAGGGACTGTTGCCTCTAAGGTCGAACTTGATGAAATTCAACAGGTGGAAAATCTGATGCAAGTTGCTGAACCGGATTTGATTAGATCAGATCCGGAGCCCATTGATCAAGCACCCTTAAGGCGATCTAGTAGAGTACTACATCAACCAGATAGATACTATGATTTCTTGGTCTGGGATGACGATCCTATTGAACTTGATGAAAATGATGAGGATCCGATCACCTACATGGATGCAATGTAGAGACCCGACTCTGAGAAATGGCTAGAGGCCATGAAATCCGAAATGGAGTCCATGAAGGTCAACGATGTGTGGACATTGGTTGACCCACCCGAAGGAGTAAAACCCATAGGGTGTATGTGGGTCTTCAAGAGGAAGAGGGGCACAGACGGAAAGGTGAAAACCTATAAAGCCTGTCTGGTTGCCAAGGGATATCGTCAACATTATGGTGTAGACTATGACGAGACATTTTCTCCTGTGGCAATGCTCAAATCCATTCGGATTATGCTTGCGATAGCTGCCCATCTGGACTATGAAATCTGGCAGATGGATGTGAAGACAACTTTTCTAAACGGAGAGCTGGATGAAGAGGTGTATATGATACAACCTGAAGGATTCACATCCACTGATAAGTCTAAGGTGTGCAGACTATAGAGGTCCATTTATGGACTTAAGCAGGCATCCTAGAGTTGGAACATACATTTTGATAGGACGATCAAGACGTATGGCTTTGTTAAGAACAGAGAAGAGCCCTACATTTATAAGTGGGCTAATGGTCCAGTAGTGGTATTTCTTGTATTGTATGTGGATGATATTCTCTTAATCGAGAAAGATGTCCCTACATTACAGAGAATAAAGATTTAGCTGTCGTCACAGTTCTCCATGAAGGATTTGGGAGAAGCTTCCTACATCCTAGGGATGAGGATCTATAGGGATAGATCTAAAAGGTTTCTTGATTTATCTCAGTCTACGTACATAGATACTATGCTGAAAAACTTCAGCATGGAGAATTCCAAGAAAGGCTATCTACCGATAGGCCATGGAATTTCTCACTCGAAGAGGGATTGTCCGACAACACCTCAAGAGAGAGAGCGTATGGGTAGGATTCCATATGCTTCGATAGTGGGATCTATCATGTACGTCATGACATGTACACGATCAAATGTGGCATACTCACTAGGGGTAGTGAGTAGATACCAATCTGATCCAGGGGATAATCACTGGAAGGTTGTTACAACCATTCTGAAGTATTTAAGAAATACTAAGGACCAGTGGCTTATTTATGGTGAATCGGACTTAAGACTTATAGGGTTTATAGACTCTAGTTTTCAGTCTGATCACGATGACAGCAAAAGTGTGTTGGGATTTATTTTTACCCTTAATGGTGGGGCTATCTGCTGGAAGAGTTCCAAGCAACACATTGTGGCTGATTCAGTTTGCGAGGCGGAGTATGTCGCTGCATCAGATGCTGTCAAAGAAGCGGTGTGGCTGAGGAAGTTCATCACCGAGCTCAGAGTAGCACCCTCCCTTGTTAGTCCAGTTCTGCTCTACTGTGATAGCTCTGGAGCCATTGCTCAGGCGAAGGAACCGAAGGCACACTAGCGGATGAAGCATATTCTGTTCCGCTACCATCTCATCCGAGAAATTATGGATCGAGGTGACGTTGACCTTTAGAAGATCGACGGAAAGGAGAATCTGGCCGACCCATTCACTAAAGCCATTGCAGTGAAGGAGTTCGATGATTACAAGTCAAAGATGGATATTAGATACTGCACCGATTGGCTTTAGGCCAAGTGGGAGATTGTTGGGAATAGTATCCCAAAGTCAATCATCAGCCTGTTGAGGGTTGTGCTCATTTTTGTATATGTACATGAATTATGAATTAATAAAAATTATTTTGGTATTTTTCATCACAAAATATTTCATCTTCTAATGAACTCCTATGTTGTGGTGAAGTCCTTAGGACTATTTAGACTCGACAAAGAAAGATTTGTCGTTTAGTCCTTAAATCTATTCGTGACCAAATAATATGTTGTTACCAAGGATGACAACGTTTATCAAGCATAGATCATTGTGTGCCATATAGGTTGGTTGTCCTCTTAACCAATGAGTGTGGAGACACTGGTATGGCATACAGGTGAGATGTAAGGGTACATCTGCACTGAATGTGACCGACTCTGGAGCTATTTCTGCTATCAAGATTTGCTCCGATGGAATATCGATATAAATATCCCTCCGACCTGAGACCGCCACGGTGACTTGCAAGCAACTCACTGCACTTAGGCACTGGACTACCTGAATTTCTAATTCAGTGACAGAAGGCTGCTGGGTGTAGTCAAGTACTTGACTTGTCGGTGCATGTGTCAAGATGGGATTGACCACTCCAGTTTAGGAGCTGTGTACAGTCGTGTTTTAATTTAGCAAAATCTTGGCCACGGTAGTCTTTGTGAGAAGTCACAGGACTATTTGAGTTGAGCACGATTCGGATGATCTAATCAGGGTGGACAGTTTAACCCTGAGTCGTCCTAAACACAGAGGTCAAAAGGATGAATTATACAGTAATCATATTCATGTAGGTTCTGAGTGTTGTGATTGTGACTATTCGACCTATCCGATCATCGGGTACCATTGCTAGATGGTCACTTCGATTAGTACAGGAATTGGTTCCTATGCTACCGGCTTAGGTTTGAACCTGTGGGGTCACACACATTAGAGGTTCCTATCTGATCTGATGGCTGATGAAGAGTCCTAATGCTCATGGACTATGAGTCCTATATGTCTGGGACTCTGTGATCGAGAATCAAGATTCTCTGATCATGAGTCCCACACATTTTGTGTACCGGGGTCAAGAGTCCCACTGGTTTGGGACTCTTCGATCAGGGTTACATATCGATGAATTCTGATGCCCGATTACCCATCAGATTTGGACTTAATATTTATGAGAGATTTAATTAGTGATTTGATCACTAATTAACTCAATTTAATTGAGTAATTATTTTTGGATCAAGTCCAATTGAATTGGATTCAGTTGGGTTTGACCCAATTAGGTTAAGAGTTGACCTAATCATCGAGATGGTTTGGTCCTTGATTTGATCAGGGGTTGGACTTAATCAATTCCTGATTTGATTAAGATTTTATTGAGCCTAATTAAGCCTAATTTAGTTGGGTTTAAATTAGTCTAATTGGGCCTAACTTATTTGGTTCAATTAGGTTGGTTTAAATAATGAAACCACCTTGACCCATTCTCCCTGTGCCACCTCACTTCCACTGCGCCCATTTGAATTCACGAGAAGGAAGTTCTCATGAATTTTTCCTCATGCAAAGCCCTCCTCATGCCCTACTTTAATGTACCAAATGAGTGGATAAGGATGATTGTTTGGCCATTCAAATTCAAAACAAAGTTTGAATTTGAATGAGCAACTAATCTTAGCGCCTTGACCTTATCCTCTTTTAGCACCCCATTTATTACACGAGAAAATATTTCTCATGAAATCACTCATGCATAAATTAAGCCACGCCCTCCTCTTCTCACACCCTTAGTGGATAGGGATAAATTGGTTTCCATTTGAATTCAAAATTTGAGTTGAATTCAAATGTGCAATTACTCATCTTTATCCTCTCATGTGGATAAGATGTTTGACATTGTTTTAAAAGGAGGAGAAGAGTGGGGCATGTGCAAGAAAAATTTTGGAGAGAAAATCTAGGCGTGAGGAATCCTTGTGTGCAAGGTGAAGGTCGTTATCCTTCCAAGAGAAAAAAAAAGAAAAGAAAGAAAAAGTGTGCACAGGGTTTCAGTGAGTTCTTCAAGGTTTCAGCCTGGAGTTCAGGAAGTGAGAAGGTCAGCTATGAGTGTCATGAGCCCACCAAATTTCAGAAAGATCTTCAACATCCTCTCAAGCACATCTGCTGATGATCCAGAGTATCCAAAGAATCGATAGACATCGATCGAAGGAGTTCGATCAGCATCGACCGTCGAAAGGGCTCTACAACGAGCTAGCACTCATGTGAAGTCGATCAGGTTGGGAGCTTCATATGGACGATCTGCAGAGGTCAGACACACTATGTGGCTGGATCACGATGATCAGACTCTTCCGACGGTGATCAGATTGCGGCGATCTACTATCCGCACAGAGGTATTGTATTCTGAACACATTACAGTAAAGTGTTTACTGTTCAAATTTGAATTTCAAATTTAAATACATGCATGCTATATATCATATTTAGATCTTAGTGTAGGATAAATTCTTATTAATTAATTAGATTAATTAATAATTTTCACTATAAAATAGTAATTTTGAAAAAATTTTAAAATTACCATTTTACCCTTGCACTGAATTATCCCCACACAAAGAGTTGGATGTCCATTTGGTAAAGATACAAGGCGTGGTGACGTCTGGAATAGAAGGCTGCAGGACATCTTCGACAGGCTGCTGCTCCAACTTCAGAAGGAGTTCTGAAGTACTTTCAAATTAGATAAAGATCTGATTTTTGAAGCATAGATTCATGAGGAGAAGACGTTCCAGATCCTACCAGAGTGGATACCAGTAGAGGCCAGGTGCTTGCGTGGCTACATCAGAACCTCAGACTATGCAGAGATCATCTACAGGATAATCAGATTACCCTTGAGGTACTTCTTCTTTCATCATAGATTTAGATTTAATTTTAAATTTTAAATATTAAATAATAAAATTAGATCTAGAAAATTAGATCTGAAATATGTAGGATAAAATTTTTAAAAATTATTTCATCCCAGATTTGATGAAATCTGGAAGATCCTATGAGGAAAAGCGATTTTCCTCCCTTCAGTTTTTATTTTGTTCGACATCAACAAGGTGATTCTAGGGTTTGGATTTTAGTTTGATAGTTTTAATTATTAAAGCTATTGATATATTTTTTTAAAAAATTTTAAAATTTAATTTCTACTGCATGATTGAAATTCAACAATAGTATCAGAGCCATCTTTGCTAGATTCGATCAAACAAGTGCAAAGTTATAGTATAGAATTAGTTCATTTATTGCCAAAAATATTGCATCAGTTTCTAGCATCGATCTTAAAAATCAAAAATCATTTTTGACTTTATGTGAACCATTGATTTAAATTTTAATTATTAAAATTTTAAATTTATGATAATATGAAATTTATAGTTTCATGGTTGCTTGATGCTTAAATCAATTTTATGTCTAAGGGTGTTATGCATGCCTAATTTGATTAGGATATATTTTCAATTTGGCTAAACTTGTTATATTGGTTAAGTCATTTTGTGCACCCTTATACGATTTTTGGCATATCAATATGATTGTTATTATGACTTGTAAAAGCATGTGAAATTGCATAATATGTATAGTACATTTTATGTAGTTGTAGTTAGGATGTGTCGAGATCAGTTCAAAGATCTTTTATAAAATTATATTAAGTTATAATGTCAGGATTCACTTAGAAATCAAATATCGAATTCATTTGATCAATTAGTATCTAGATAAGTGTTAAAGGTGATTTTCTAATTAGGTCCGTATGCTGGCCTGCCCAACTTTGTTGGTGTCTAAAAAAAATTGCGGAAAGCCTCCCACCTACTAACCTGGCCAATTTGGTCTTATTAAATTTTGGACTTAGATTGATTAGTGATGTAGACACTACAAGGGCCTTTCTTCAAGCTTGGTCAATAGAATATGTCAAGATCTTAGTAAGCTTGTTGTGCCATCCACAAGACTTACTACAGAAATTGATATGATGTTGACTAAGTACATATTGATGCTTATGGCATATTTGAATAGTGTTGTCTTGTTGTGCTATCCACAAGGACAGCATTGTTTAAGTATGACCATATGGGATTGAAGGATTAATTTAACTAGAACACTATAGTTTGTTATACTATCCACAAGACTACAAGTGATCTAGAGACAAGAGAGAAAAATATTAAAAATCATATGAGGTACAATTGGTAAAGAGTTACCTACTCTTGAACTCATGAATGCTTGTCGTGCTATCCACAAGGTGTTTAGGGATCTTAACCCCACCAAGAAATATAAGAATGTTTCTCATTTTTTATACTTGAGGGCTATGAAATTTGTTAAAATAGTAGGAGACATAATTAGATGAAAGTCCTAATCTAGTTGTGCATGCCATCATAAGTTGTCCACTTATATGGTATTCTTGTTATTATAGATTAACTGCATATATGGCATCCTCACTATCACTAAGAGGCATACTAGATGCTAACAAATTGATCGGATCGAACTACATAGACTAGTTAAGAAATCTGAGAATTATTCTCACTCAGGAGAAAGTCTCCAACATACTGGATACACCTGCATCCGATACGATCGGAGAAGATACATCTGAGGAGGAAAGGGCCACATAAGATGTGGAAGGATGACAGTATGATTATTAAATATATCATGCTTGTCTCGATGTGCAATGAGCTTCAGAGGTAGCATAAGGACATGGATGTTCCTTCTATACTCCTTAATCTTAAAGAGTTATATGGAGATTAAAGTCAAACTGCTAGATATGAGATATCTAATCTGTTGTTCAATGCCCGCATGACTGAAGGCACATCTGTGTAAACTCATATCCTAAAGATGATTGATTTGATCACTCATCTGGGATAATTAAGTTTCGCCATGGATGGTAAACTTAACCAGGATTTGATCCTGCAGTCTCTCCCCGACTCCTCTCAGTTTGTCATAAACTACCATATGAACAAATTGAATATCAACCTGCCTGAGCTGCTGAACATATTGAAAATAGCAGAGAGCCATTTCAAAGGTGAAAAGACTCCAGTTCTTCTTATCGATAAGAACAACAAGAAGAAAGACAAGAAGGGTTATGAGAAAAAGTTAAACCCTAAGACTGGCATCTCCAAGAAGAAGGCGAAGAAGGTCTCCGCCAAAGGTACTTGCTATCACTGTGGTAAGAAGGGGCACTGGAAGAGAAACTGGAAGGAATACTTTGTAACTATGAAACAAGCAAATGTTGCTAAAGGTTTATATATGATACAAACTAATTTATCATTAAGTACTTCAATTTCAGATTTTTGGGTATTGGATACCTCCTGTGACTCACACCTATATAAATCGTTGTAGAATCTGTAGGAAATAGAGAGTCTGAATAAAAGTGACTTCGAGTTGTTTGACGCTAGTGGAGAGTCTATTTAGATCGAAGCCGTGAGAATCAGGATTTTGAAGTTACCTTCAGATAAAGTTTTGAAACTAAAGATCTGTTATTATATTCCTAATATTGTTAGAAATATTATTTCTATACCTTTATTATTAGAACAAGACTTTGAAATAAAAGCAAAGAACAATGATTATTTTATATATTTTTTTAATGAATTTTATAAAAATGCTTATATTGATAATGGTGTTCTATTCCTATCACTTAATGATAATGCATTTCATGTTGATAATATGAAGAAAAAAAAGAGAGATGATGTCAATATCACATACCTCTGGCACTGCCGACTTGATCATATAAATGAGTCAAGAATTAACAAGTTATACAAAGATAAATTCTTTGATTTTTATGATTTTGAAACATATAGAACTTGTGAATCTTGTCTCATAGGTGAAATGATCAAAACTCTATTTACTGGACATGGAGAAAGGGCAAGTGACATTTTGGACCTTGTATATACTAATGTTTGTGGTCCAACGTCGACTCAAGCTAAAGGTGGATACTCTTACTTTATCACATTTATTGATGATATGTCTAGATTTGGATATGTGTATTTAATGAAATACAAATCTGAAGCTTTTAACAAATTTAAAGAGTATCAAAGCTCTTCGATCTGATCGAAGAGAAGAATACTTGACTAGTGAGTTTCTCGAACATTTAAAATAAAATAAAATATTCTCTCGATGGACACCTCCTTACACTCAATAATTAAATGAAATTACGGAAAGGAAGAATCGCACCTTATTTGATATGGTGCGGTCTATGATGTGTTTCACCGATCTTTCGATCTCCTTTGGGGGATATGCTCTTGAGGCCGCAGTGTATGTTTTGAATAAAGTATCATCCAAATCTATCTCTAGCACTTCATATGAGATATGGAAAGAGAAGAGACTTAGTTTTAAATATCTTAAGATATGAGGTTGCTCGGCTTATGTGAAAAATATTGATGGACATAAGCTTAGTGGTAGATCAGAAAAATATAGGTTTGTGGGTTACCTTAAGGAGAGTATAGGATACTACTTCTACCACCCTACTTAACAAAAGTTATTTGTTAGTAGGTATGCCATTTTCTTGAAAAAAAATTTATCTAAGAAGGGGGTAATGGGAGGTCTGTTAAATTTGAGGAAGTTCAAAACTTATAATCCATTCAGGATTCACAAGCTGATTCTCAATCAGATGTGCCCATTGTTGAGGCACAGCCACTACACATACCTCCTCTCCAAAGGTCAAGTAGAGTGCGTAATGTACCACTCAGGTATGGGTTTGTCATTAAGAATGACAACACATCTCACATCATTGAGAATGATGATTTCATGATCTATTTCAAAGCTATCATGAGTAGTGACTCTGATAAATGGCTCAATGCCATGAAATCCGAAATGGACTCCATGTATAGTAATCAAGTTTGTACTTTGGTTGATGCACCTGAAGGTGTGACCCCAATAGGCTACAAATAGATTTTCAAGAGAAAGATTGGAGCAGATGGTCAGGTAGAGACCTGTAAGAATAGGCTGGTAGCAAACGATTTCAAACAAAAACAAGATGTTGATTATGAAAAAAAATTTTCACCGATAGCCATGCTCAAGTCTATTCGGATTATGCTTGCTATTGCTGCATACTATGACTATGAGATCTGGCAGATAGATATCAAGACTACCTTTCTCAATAAAAATCTTGAGAAAAAAGTCTATATGACTCAGTCAGAGGGATTTATCTTTAGTGAGAGAGCAAATCAGGTATGCAAGCTTAATAGATCCATTTATGGATTAAAACAAACATCGAGAAGCTGAAACATCCATTTTGATAAGACAGTCAAATTGTTTGGCTTTATCAAACATATGGATAAACCTTGTGTGTACAAGAAGACTAGTGAGAGTGCTATTATCTTCTTGACCTTGTATGTGGATGACATACTGCTCATTGGGAATGATACCCGATGTTGCAATCGATCAAGACATGACTATCACAAAAATTTTTCATGAAAGACTTAGATGAAGCATTTTATATATTTGGTATAAAGATCTATAGGGATAGATCAAAAAAGATGCTTGGCTTGTCCTAGTTTAGGTATATAGGCATTATGTTGAAGAGGTTCAACATGAAGGGAAGTAAAAGAGGTTACTTGCCCATAGATCATGGCATACGACTCTCTAAGAAGATATCTCCTAAGACACTTGAAGAGAGAAATAGAATGAGTTTTATTCCTTATGCTTCGACTGTACGATCAATAATTTATGCTTTGCTATATACTAGGCCTGATGTGGCTTATGTCTTAAGCATTGTAAGCAGATTTTAGGCTGATCCTGGGAAGGATCATTGGAAAGCTATAAAAAAATACTCAAGTACTTGAGAAAGACTAGAGATATTTTTCTCATATATGATGGATCTGATTTAAAACTGAAAGATTATACTGATTCTAATTTTCAATCTAATTCAGATGATAGCAAATCCATATCTGGATATGTGTTTATTCTGTATGGTGGGGCAGTAAGTTAAAAGAGTTCCAAACAGCAAATTATTGCTGACTCAATCATTGAGGCTGAGTACATTGCTACTAGTGAGGATGTTAAAAAGGCCGTCTGGATAAAAAAATTCATCTCAGAATTGGGTGTGGTTCCAAGGATTGAACAACTAGTGCCCTTTTATTGTGATAATACTGGAACAGTTGCTCAAGCCAAAGAATTGAGGTCTCATCATAAATTCAAGTGCATCCTAAAATGGTTCCACCTTATTCGAGAGATAGTCGAAAGATGCGATGTAATCATAGAGCGAGTTGATACCGAGAATAATATAGCGGATTCGTTCACTAAGGCCTTATCAGTGTAGCAGTTTGACCGTTATATTAATTACATAGGGATCAAGTATAGGGGTGATTGGCTTTAGTGCAAGTGAGAGATTGAAAGAATAATATCCTATAAATCAATTGCATATGAGATGCTATCAGATATTTTCTGTAACATATCTTCTAAACTCATGTAATTGACATTAATTTTTAATAATATAAGCTTTTTGATTTATTATATACTGCATCTTGTTATTATTTTTTAAGATTATAATAAACTCCATAGGTTTGGACAATGATTTTTAGGATCATGATGAGATCACACCAGTGAGACCTAAATCTTTGATAGTCATAACCTAAAATATTCCTAGTCATTGGTTCATTGAGTCAGAAATCAATGATATCGGTAAGACTGGCATGTCCTATGTTTGCTCAGTAATGAGTATGGTTGATCTCATAACCACTAGTGTGGTGACACTAATACAAAGATATGGGTGCTCATCAGAGAATGAGTTCACTGAATAGACCTGTGAGAGAATATCTGATGGAGTCTTATTTATATGTCAACTGATAGTTCTCTAGTAGGAGCTGTGTAAGTGATCCTTTGACCTGAGATCGCCATGGTACCTTATGTATATGAATCCATATTTTGATTCATTTTCTTACTTGGTTCTCTGATCCTTGTATGGAGTGTTCTAGATGTGGTAAAGTATGCATAAAGATTGTGAGTGATCAATAAGAGATCAGTCACTCTTAATAAAAGGAGCGAACATCCTATGTGATCTCATAAGTCGATGATTCTGAAAGTCTTTGGCCAAAGCAGGATGATAATTAGAAAAAAATTTCTAATATATCATCAACTGAACTATCACCTTCTAATCAAGATACTTATAGATAAACAATTGGGTTTCATATGTTTCCATGCCCACAGCTCATCTGAGATATTATTTGACTGAAGGATTGAATTACACAGTAACTTGTCACTGAAGGATATTTTGATAATTTTTCATCAAAATTTTAAATCTTTTGAATAGTCATGATACATTACTAGATATCGATCTTGACTTGTAGACTCCTCAAAATTAAAAGAGTTTAATTTGAGAATTAATTAGGATGAGTTCTAGTTGATTGAGACTCTTGAGCTAACTTGGTCTGATCGGATTAGGATTACGTCAATAGTCTGTGTCCACTACTGACTAGATTTGAAACCCATTGGGTTACACACTTTAGGATTTGATCTTGATCTAATTTATTTAAGATTTAGTATAAATCCTAAGGATTAATTTGATAAACTACCACATTGTATTAACCCAAATTTCTAAATTGGTTCAGTTCAAAGCATTTGAGCTAAACTAGATCAGTTGCCTTTGACCTAATGGGATTGGGTCTAATTTAATTTGGTTCTTATCAAACATATAAGTATTTCAAGTGTGAAAGGAGTTCTCTATGTCCACTAGGTCTCACACCAAAAATTTATTGCCTTCCCCTCTTAATTTGTGTTGAGATGTGAAGAGTCCTTCTTAAAGAAGACTCTTATCTTATCTCTTCAGTTCTCATCCAGATCCTTAATTATTACATGCCAATTTATTATGAAAAATTTATGGGGCATAGAAGAGGAAGAGTCGTTCTATGTGAGGGCTCTTCTACACCAAAATAAATCATAAAGATTTATTTTTTTTCATGAGAATTTGGAGCGCCAAGAGTTGGCACCCCTTGGTCCTTTCTCACGTCCCTTCTTAGCCTATATATATGAGGCATCCCATATGGGCTAAGGACTGAATTTTTGGATAAAAATCAGAGCCAATTGGCATGTAATAGAGAAAAAAATTCTAAAAAAAATTTGAGAAAAAGAGAAAGAAAAATTGAGAGGAAAAATTTGTAAGAAGGGTGGTTAGAGGATGAGCAAGAGTTGCAAGTTTGTTCTAGAGTTTGATTTTTTCATGTGTTGGAGCTCAAAATCAAATCCTAGGTTGTGAGACTTTTGAAGAGTGTTCTCTTGGCATGATTCTGATGGCAAAATCGAAGGTGACTGGACTTTGGTATGATCATAGTTTGAGTTTGAAGTCGGTAGTGTCCTTATGAAGATATGACTGCAGCAGCGCACTGGTTAGAAAGGACCTTGGCCAACTTCCATGTGGATCACCTTTGGAGAACTTTGAAAGAACCAAATCTAAGGTTTCAGGATTAGATCTTGAAATTTTTTCAAGATCAGGTAGCGAAAGACTAAAATAAATCAAAATTTATCTTATAAAATTAAAAAATCTCTAGATCTAAGATCCTATTACATGATTATTATATGGTATTAAATTAGAAATTAAAATATAAAGAGCAAGAACTGAAAGGAATATGCCCTATAAGCCAATCAAAATATATAAATAGATGGATATTTTTTGTCTCCCGACAACTCATGTACTGATGTTTTAAATAAATAAAGGCATTTAGTTCATCATATGCTGCATCTTATTTTGATGAACCCCATAAATTAGGGCTATGGTTTTAGGGTTATGATGTGATCATACCAAGTGAGACCTAAAACCTTAAAACTCTAATTTTAAATATTCCTAGTCAATGGAACATTGAGTAGAGGATCAATGTTTCCGATAAGACTGGTACATCCTGTGTATGCTTGGCAGAGAGGGTAATTGATCTCACAATTACTTGTGTATGACACTAATATAAGGATGTAAGTGTTCATTAGAGAATGAATTCACTGAATTGATCCAATTAAAGAATATCTGATGGAGTCTTATCTACATGTCAACAGATTTTTTCTTATAGTGGGAATTGTGCATGTAAATCTTTTGACCTGAGACTGTCGTAGAACCTTATAAGTATGAATCCATATTTTGGATCATACTCATTCATGATTTAATCATGTACGAAATATTCTGGATATGATGGATTGCTTATGAAGGTTGTGAGTAGGTCAATATGGAAATGATCGCTCCTAGTAAGAGGAGATCGCATCCTATCTGCTTCAATCAAATAATGATTCAGGAAGACTTTGATCAAAGCATTATGAAAAAATTAGAAATGGTTTCTAATGTTTCATAAATCGAATCATTATAAAGAGAAATGTGAATATAAAAAATTGGGTTTGACATTTTTTCCGTACCCAAACTTATATTCCGGATGCAGGATGATCGTAAGATCAAGATGCACTGTAATTTTTCACTGAAGGATATTTTTGATATTTTCATCAAAATTCCATATCTTTCAGGTAGACATGATACGTTGCTAGATATCAATCATGTCTTATAAGTTTGATCAAATTAAAGAGTTTAATTTGATCATTAATTAAAAACTGTTCTAATTGATCAAAACGGTTCAGCTTGATTTGACCTAAATCGGCTGGGTTGTGTTCTAACCAAATTAGACTAAATTACATCTGGACTCACTGCTGGCTAGATGTGGAACCCAATGGGTCACACACAAAGGAAATTGATCATGGGTTTAATTTGATTAAACCATGTTTGCAAGTTGAACATGCTAGCACATGTTGCAAACCCTAGCATTTTGATTCGAATCGAATTCGAATCGGGTTCTGATTTGGGCTAATTTAGAACCAATTTGAGCCAAATTGGATTTGGTCTTGAAGTGGGTTCGAAGTATTTTAATTGGGCTTGCTGTTGGGTGCCAAAAACCAGGGAACCACACACCTAAGAGTCTCTCTCTTGGCGTGTGGATTTGAATCCATGCGCATGAACCACATGGCGCATGGATGGAGTTGGCGCAACCTTTAGATAAGGCCTTTCCTACTTTTTCTCCGTGACTTTTATTCTATGAATGATTTTTAGATGACTTAGGAGGTGCCTAAGAGTCCTTCTGAGTATTAAACTCTTTGTAGAAAAATTAGGAGAAGTGGTAAGAATTTAAATCCATGCGCATGTGTCACATGGCGCATGGATGAGAGGTGATGCCCCTTAACTTGGTCTATCCTATTTTTCTCCGTAACTTTTATTCTATGAATGTATTTCAGATGTCTTAGGAGGCACCTAAGAGTCCTTCTGAGTATTAAACTCATCGTAGAAGAATTAAGAGAAGGGATAAGGATTAAATCCATGCGCCAACTCTTGGAAGCACCCCTTTGAATTTTCAAATGGGGAGATAAGTTTTAACTTATCCACGCCTCTTAATCTCTTGCACCATTCTTCAAGTTGGTTCCCTTTATCTTGGCCATTGGATGGGCTTCCTTCTAGATCCAAAGGCATGGGTTGATGGTGCCAATAAGAGAAGCTTTCTGACTTCTCATCTGAACACCGTAAGTTAAGATCGAAGAGTCTTTCTGAAATAAGGCATCTCTTCAACCCAACTTTGACGTACACATGGCATTCCTTAATTTATGGGGCATGCAAAATAGACAAGAGGCATGAGATAAATTGTCAGAGGGCATGAGATGTTTTGGATTGCATCTTTACGTGCAATATAAATAGGGGTGCACGCCAAGGAGTCTGAGGATTGAAAAATCTTCTTTCTTTCTTACAAGAGGCTCTGCTTGTCTAATTTTCTTTATTCTTTCTCTCTATCCTAGATAAGGTCCTGATAAAGGACAAGAAATCTTCCAAAAGGCTTAGAGAATTGAAATAAAAATTAAGGAGACAAGGAGCAAGAAAGGAAGGCAAGAAAAGGTCCAACAGTGCGACAGCAAAGCCAAGAAAGGAGGTTCTGCCCAAATTACATTTAAATTTTGATAAATCAGAATTTAATTGTAGAGTATTTTTTAATAAGTGCTAGAGGGTTGGTCGAGTCCCCGTGTGGATCAATGTTGGAGGGTGAACACGTGGACACCTGGTGGAAACCTAGACAGATTGCTGCCGGCAACCAAGCATAAATTAGGGTTTAGCGAAAAGAGGTATGTTTCTATATCTTTTATTTGATATTAATGCATATTATATGGTTTAATTTCTGATAAGATGATCTTGGAGTTAGGTTTTATTTTTATGATTTCATAATAATTGCTTTAAAATCCATGCTTTCGCCATTGTATTAAAACCTTTCAGTGGTATCTGAGCCACCTTGTTAGAATTAAATCATATGATGATATGTTAATGATTTAAAGGCAATATTATAAATATGATATGATCATTATTTATATTTTAATATGATGCTATATGATGAGATCATATTTATTATTTCATAATTAAAATATGATGTATATAATTATGGAATGTTGCTTTGTCATATTGAATTGTGTTCACTATGATGCTAATTTTTTTTATTCATGTATTTATTATGATATAAAAATTAAATATGTATTGAGACCTGAAAAATCCTCTGTAAAATGATATTAAGTTGTAGTGTAATTAACCAATAGCAGAACCAGTCGATGATGTCTAATTGATCAATCGATGTCTAGGAAAGTGGTTCATGATTGGTAAAGAGAATGTGGTTTCTAATTGATTCCGTTGTCTGATCTGACCAAAATTTATTGGTGTCTAAGGAAAGCAACGGGGGGACCCCCACCTCTCTTCCACTTACCTGGCTGATTAGATTAATTTAATTCTTGACTGGGATGCTCGGTGTTATATTCACTATATTATGGCCTTCCTTCATGCTAGGATATTACTATGTCACGAACCATATTAGGTTTGTTGTGTAACCACAAGACCAATTATGAAAACTGACATAATATTATTCTGGTGCATCGAGATGCTTACAGCAATTTTTGAGTATAATGCTTTGTTGTGTAACCACAAAAGCATTTATATTCTATTTTGATTGTATTAAAATGAAGGGTCCTACTTAACTAAAACATTATGGTCTGTTGTGTAAACACAAGGCTATTAATGTTTTAAAGGCCAGGGTTTTTATTGAGAATTGCATGAGATGCAATTGGAAAGAGTTTTCTACCTTTAAACTTATAAAAGGTTTGTTGTGCAACCACAAGATCTTTTATAAGGAATTAGGGTCTCAATCCCACTAAAAAAATCAATCAGGATTTTCTCAAACATCATACTAGAGGGTTATGATGTCTGATAAAAATAGTGGGAGACACAATAAAATTAAAGTCCTAATTTAATTGTGTATATCATCTTAAGTTGTTCGCTTATGTAATGTTCTTTATTATGTAGATTAATAGCTTCTTCACTTTCACTTCACTCCATTTTGGATACAAATAAATTGATTGGTACCAACTATGTAGACTGGTTGAGAAATCTTAAAATAGTACTTAGTCAAGAGAAGCTTTCTTACATTCTCGATACCCCTGACATTGAGCCAGTTGGGGAGGATGCCATAGAGGAAGAAAAAACCACATATAGGATGTGGCAAAATGATTCTTTAACTGTCAAGTGTATCATACTTGCCTCTATGACAAATGAGTTACAGAGGCAGCATGATAGCATGGACACTCATTCCATATTGCTCAATTTAAAAGAGCTTTATGGAGAATAGAGTAGGACTGTAAGATATGAGATATCTAAGCAGTTATTCCATGCCAGAATGACAGAGGGGTCATCCATACAAAACCATGTTTTGATGGTTATTGACCTGATCACTCGATTAGGTCAATTAAGTTTTGTTATGGATGGGGAGTTGAGTCAGGATCTAATCCTGCAATCACTTCCAGAATCATTTTCTCAGTTTGTCGTGAACTATCACATGAACAAACTGAATTCTTTCTTGTCTGAGCTGTTAAATATGCTCAAAACAGCAGAGAGCCATATCAAGAAGGATAAGGCTCCTCTTCTTCTTGTGGATGGGATCTCCAAGAAGAAGGCAGGCAAAAAGGGTTCTAAAAGGAGGCTGAACCCTAAAGGTGGTATAAATAAGAGAAAGAAGGGAAAGAAGACCTCTGGACAGTCGACCTGCTTCCACTGCGGCAAGGCAGGTCATTGGAAAAGGAATTGCAAGGCTTATCTTGCAACAGTGAAGACTGGTGCAAATAATGCACCAAAAGGTATGTATGAGATACATATAATATTATCATTGAATTCTTCCATTTCAAACTCATGGGTATTAGATACTGCCTGTGTTTTTCATATCTGCAAATCATTGCAGGGGCTGCAGAAAATTAGAAGTTTGAGGAAGGGAGACTTCGAGCTCTATGGTGCTGGAGGAGATTCTATCCAAGCAGAAGCTGTAGGGACATATATCTTGAAGTTTCTTTCTGAGAAGATCTTAGAGCTAACATATTGTTATTACATACCTAAGATCATTAGAAATATTGTATCTGTACCCTTGTTGATAAAACAAGGATATCAAATATATGTAACGAGCAATGGTTGCTCAATTAATTTTTCTAATGAAATAATTTGTCATGGCATTTTTGACAATGGTTTGTTGACTCTATGCTTGAATGATAATATTTTTTATATTGATGAAAATAGTAAACGTAAGAGAGATAATGTAAATAATACCTTACTTTGGCATTGTCGACTTGGTCATATTAGTGAGACTAGGATTAACAAGTTGTACAAAGAAAAGTTCTTTGATTCTTATGATTGTGAATCATTAGGAACTTGTGAATCATGTCTCATGGGTAAAATGACCAAGACTTCATTTAGTGGACATGGAGATAGGACAAACGAGTTGTTAGGACTTGTACATACAGATGTATGTGGCCCTATGACAACTCATGTCAGAGGTGGATACTCATATTTTATTATATTTACAGATGATTTATCTAGGTTTGGATATGTGTATCTTATGAAACATAAATTCGAAGCCTTTGATAAATTCAAAGAGTATCAAAGCATGGTCGAAAAATAAACTGGAAAAAGTATAAAAATCCTTCGATCTGATCGAGGAGGAGAATACTTGTCCAATGAATTTTTAGACCATCTTAAAGCAAAGGAAATTATCTCTGAATGGACACCTCCTTATACGCCACAATTAAATGGTGTAGCCGAAAGGAGTAATCGTACCTTATTAGATATGGTATGATCCATGATGTGCTTCATTGAATTGCCTACTTCCTTCTGGGGTTATGCTTTAGAGACCGCAATAATTATCTTGAATAGAGTACCTTCTAAATCTGTATCTAGCACTCCATATGAAATATGGAGAGGTAAGAAGCCCAATCTTAAATATTTTAAGATATGGGGATGTTCAGCATATGTCAAAAGAAATTTTAGACATAAACTAGATACTAGAGCAGATAAATATTTGTTTGTAGGATATCCTAAGGATAGTATAGGATATCTATTCTACCACCCTACTGAACAAAAGGTATTTGTAAGTAGGCATGCCACTTTCATGGAGAAAGAATTTATCCTAGAAAGAGGCAGTGGGAGAAATATTGAAATTAATGAAGTTCAACAAAAATAAATAGATATTTCTCAACCAAATATTCACATAAATAAAGAAGAACTAGAACACATAACTCCTATCTGTAGGTCAGAGAGGGTACGATATGTACCTATAAGGTATGGGTTCATTATTGAGAATAATGAAGTCCAAGTCATTGAGAATGACGAACCTTTGACCTATACAGAAGCTGTCATGAGTAAGGACTCAGACAGATGGCAGGATGCTATGAAATCTGAGATGGACTCCATGTACACCAACAAAGTATGGACTTTGGTTGATGCACCAGAAGGGGTAAACCCTATTGGGTGCAAATGGGTCTATAAGAAAAAGATTGGAGCAGATGGTCAAATAGAAACCTATAAAGCTAGATTGGTAGCTAAAAGTTTCAGACAAAAACAGGGTATTGATTATGATGAAACTTTTTCACCTGTTGCCATGCTCAAATCTATTCAGATAATGCTTGCAATAGCAGCATACTATGATTATGAAATATGGCAAATGGATGTGAAGATCGCCTTCTTAAATGGTTTTCTAGAAGAGGAGGTCTACATGTCACAGCCAGAGGGTTTTATCTCAAATGACAGACCAAATCTAGTATGCAGGCTTAAGAAATCTATTTATGGATTAAAGCAAGCCTCAAGGAGTTGGAACATCTGCTTTGATGTAACAATCAAAGAATTTGGCTTCATCAAAAATGTGGATGAACCTTGTGTGTATAAGAAGACTAGTGGGAGTGCCCTAGTTTTCTTGGTTCTATATGTAGATGACATACTCCTTATTGGGAATGATATCCCAATGTTACAAACAGTCAAATTATGGCTATCAAATAAGTTTTCCATGAAAGACTTGGGGGAAGCATCCTATATACTTGGTATAAAGATCTATAGAGATAGATCTAAAAGGATACTAGGCTTATCTCAGTCTAGGTACATTGACTTAATACTGAAAAGATTCAATATGAATGAAAGTAAAAGAGGTTATTTACCCATGAGTCAAGGCATACATCTCTCTAAGAAGATGTCGCCTAAGACAACTGAAGAGAGAAATAGAATGAGTTCTATTCCTTATGCTTCGGCTGTAGGATCAATAATGTATGCTATGTTATGTACCAGGCCTGATGTAGCTTATGCCTTAGGCATAGCCAGTAGATTTTAGGCTGATCCAGGAGAGGATCATTGGAAGGCTGTGAAAAATATTTTAAAGTACTTAAGAAGGACTAAGGATATTTTTCTCATATATGGTGGATCTGATCTTAAACTAGAAGGATACTCTGATTCTAGTTTTCAATCAGACCCAGATGATAGCAAATCCATTTCAGGGTATGTCTTTACTTTGAATGGTGGAGCAGTGAGTTGGAAGAGTTCTAAGCAGCAAACAGTAGCTGACTCAACCACAAAGGCAGAATACATAGCTGCAAGTGAAGCCGCCAAGGAAGCTATCTGGATGAAGAAGTTCATCACTGAATTGGGCATTGTTCCTGAGATTGAGAACCAGTACCACTTTATTGTGATAATACTGGAGCAGTTGCTCAAGCAAAGGAACCCAGGTCTCACCATAAATCCAAGCACATTTTGAGATGCTTCCATCTCGTTCGTGAAATAATTGAAAGACAAGATGTTATTATTGAACGAGTAGACACAAAGAACAACATAGCGGATCCATTCACTAAAGCTTTACCACAGCAGCAATTCGATCGCCATCTCAATTGTATGGGGTTAAAATATAAGGAAGATTGGCTTTAGTGCAAGTGGGAGATTGAAAGGAATATGCCCTATAAGCCAATCAAAATGTATAAATAGATGGATATTTTTTATCTCTCGACAACTCATGTACTGATGTTTTAAATAAATAAAGGCATTTAGTTCATCATATGCTGCATCTTATTTTGATGAACCCCATAAATTAGGGCTATGATTTTAGGGTTATGATGCGATCATACCAAGTGAGACCTAAAACCTTAAAACTCTAATTTTAAATATTCCTAGTCGATGGAACATTGAGTAGGGGATCAATATTTTCGGTAAGACTGGTACATCCTGTGTATGCTCAGCAGAGAGGGTAATTGATCTCACAATTACTTGTGTATGACACTAATATAAGGATGTAAGTGTTCATTAGAGAATGAATTCACTGAATTGATCCAATTAAAGAATATCTGATGGAGTCTTATCTACATGTCAACAGATTTTTTCTTATAGTGGGAATTGTGCATGTAAATCTTTTGACCTGAGACTGCCGTAGAACCTTATAAGTATGAATTCATATTTTGGATCATACTCATTCATGATTTAATCATGTACGGAATGTTCTAGATATGATGGATTGCTTATGAAGGTTGTGAGTAGGTCAATATGGAAACGATCGCTCCTAGTAAGAGGAGATCGCCTCCTATCTGCTTCAATCAAATAATGATTCAGGAAGACTTTGATCAAAGCATTATGAAAAAATTAAAAATGGTTTCTAATATTTCATAAATTGAATCATGATCAAGAGAAATGTGAATATAAAAAATTGGGTTTGACATTTTTTCTATACCCAAACTTATATTCTGGATACAGGATGATCGTAAGATCAAGATACACAGTAATTTTCCACTGAAGGGTATTTTTGGTATTTCTATCAAAATTCTATATCTTCCAGGTAGACATGATACGTTGCTAGACATCAATCATATCTTATGAGTTTGATGAAATTAAAGAGTTTAATTTGATCATTAATTAAAAGCTGTTCTAATTGATCAAAACGGTTCAGCTTGATTTGACCTAAATCGGCTGGGTTGTGTTCTAACCAAATTAGACTAAATTGCATCTGGACTCACTTCTGGCTAGATGTGGAACCCAATGGGTCACACACAAAGGGAATTGATCATGGGTTTAATTTGATTAAACCATGTTTGCAAGTTGAACATGCTAGCACATGTTGCAAACCCTAGCATTTTGATTCGAATCGAATTCGAATCGGGTTCTGATTTGGGCTAATTTAGAACCAATTTGAGCCAAATTGGATTTGGTCTTGAAGTGGGTTTGAAGTGTTTTAATTGGGCTTGCTGTTGGGTGCCAAAAACCAGGGAACCACATGCCTAAGAGTCTCTCTCTTGGCATGTGGATTTGAATCCATGCGCATGAACCACATGGCGCATGGATGGAGTTGGTGCAACCTTTAGATAAGGCCTTTCCTATTTTTTCTCCGTGACTTTTATTCTATGAATGATTTTCAGATGACTTAGGAGGTGCCTAAGAGTCCTTCCGAGTATTAAACTCTTCGTAGAAAAATTAGGAGAAGTGGTAAGAATTTAAATCCATGCGCATGTGTCACATGGCGCATGGATGAGAGGTGACGCCCCTTAACTTGGTCTATCCTATTTTTCTCCGTAACTTTTATTCTATGAATGTATTTCAGATGTCTTAGGAGGCACCTAAGAGTTCTTCTGAGTATTAAACTCATCATAGAAGAATTAAGAGAGGGGATAAGGATTAAATCCATGCGCCACCTCTTGGAAGCGCCCCTTTGAATTTTCAAATGGGGAGATAAGTTTTAACTTATCCATGCCCCTTAATCTCTTGCACCATTCTTCAAGTTGGTGCCCTTTATCTTGGCCATTGGATGGGCTTCCTTCCAGATCCAAAGGCATGGGTTGATGGCGCCAATAAGAGAAGCTTTCTGACTTTTCATTTGAACACCGTAAGTTAAGATCGAAGAGTCTTTCTGAAATAAGGCGTCTCTTTAACCCAACTTTGATGTACACATGGCATTTCTTAATTTATGGGGTGTGAAAAATAGACAAGAGGCGTGAGATAAATTGTCAGAGGGTGTGAGATGTTTTGGATTGCATCTTTACGTGCAATATAAATAGGGGTGCTCGTCGAGGAGTCTGAGGATTGAAAAATCTTCTTTCTTTCTTACAAGAGGCTCTGCTTGTCCAATTTTCTTTATTCTTTCTCTCTAGTCTAGATAAGGTCCTGATAAAGGATAAGAAATCTTCCAAAAAACTTAGAGAATTGGAATAAAAATTAAGGAGACAAAGAGCAAGAAAGGAAGGCAAGAAAAGGTCCAACAGTGCGACAGCAAAGCCAAGAAAGGAGGTTCTGCCCAAATTACATTTAAATTCTGATAAATCAGAATTTAATTGCAGAGTATTTTTTAATAAGTGCTAGAGGGTTGGTCGAGTCTCCGTGTGGATCAACATTGGAGGGTGAACACGTGGGCACCTGGTGGAAACCCAGACAGATTGCTGTCGGCAACTAAGCACAAATCAGGGTTTAGCGAAAAGAGGTATGTTTCTATATCTTTTATTTGATATTAATGCATATTATATGGTTTAATTTCTGATAAGGTGATCTTGGAGTTAGGTTTTATTTTTATGATTTCATAATAATTGCTTTGAAATCCATGCTTCCGCCATTGTATTAAAACCTTTCAAGAACTACATGTTGATCATATCAACATGTTTCTATACTACATCTAATGTATGTAAAATATAATAGATTAGATCTATTATCTTGCAAGATAGATGTTCTAAATTTGCTGATCCGAGCTTGAAGATGATGTTGTGAGCCGCACATGCTTCCGAACTCTAGGAGTCATCCACACGAGCTCACGAATTACGATCAGAAATCCTGATCCAAGAAATCAGCACAGTATGCTAGTACTGTGCTGATCCTTCTTCGATGGTCGATCAGATGCCTCCTTCTTCTTGATTTGGACTCTTCCAAAGATGAGAAGTAGGAGAAGGAGTTTTAGATGTGAGATACCCTTAGAAAACTCATAGATGGAGGAAGGAAAGAGGTGAACTCAGCAACCCTAGAAGAAGACCCTCTTCTTCTTCTCTTTGCTCTAACCCATATACTTAGTTTTATGTCTATTATATCTCCACACCCTAACACTCTTTCTCCCTGATTTTCACATGCCCCAAAGGTCTCTCAATTCTCTATAATACATAAAAATTTAAAAAAAAAATTCATCTTAAATAATGAGATATGAAGAATCTTTGTCTGGGTCAAATACCTAGTCAAGGAAAATCCAAACAGAGTAAGATAAGTGGTGCCCAACTCATGGGCGCCCCCTCCTTCTTTTTCTATCATGAACCATCAGAAAAGGGCACACAATATGTGCCATAAAAGTCATAAAAATTTTAAAAAAAATTTGAGTAAAATTAGTGCCATAAGGAAAGAGTTTTGGTTTCCTAAAATTCTATCTCATAGAATTTGAAATCCAAACTAATTCCTATTTTGACTTGGTCCACAACCACATTCCATGTAAGAGAGAAAGAGTGGAAAGCTTTGGGCATTCATGAAGGCCTGGGAGAGAAGGTTTTATCACATAAAATAAGAGAGAGTGGGCATGGGGGGCTAAGGTGGTGCAAGGTGGAATCCAAGTCTTACTAGGATTCAATCTATGACTTGTTCAAATTTGATTTCTCAAACCAAATCAAACCAAAATCAAATCAACCCAATTAAAATAGGTCTTAACCAAATTAAAAATATAATTTAATTAGATTAAATTATATTTAAATATGATTTAATTTTTTAATCGAATTAAAAATTAGGTTGACCCAAGTCCTAATTGAACTAGGACTAGTTTTTTCTCGCACTTGGTATCCAATAAACCAATTGGACTTGATCCAATCAAGTCCAAACCAAATCTAATTAAATCATATTCAATTAAACTTAATCTCAGTCCATTAGTTTAATCAAATTAAGCTAATTAGCAATCGAATTACTAATCGATCCTTCTGCAATACTTGCACTAGGTTAAAGTCAATCGTATTTATCGTTTAACCCTAGAATGATTCTTAATCGTTGATCAACCATCCGATCGGATCATGAACTCTAATGTATGTGACCTCATAGGTTCAAACCTAAGCTGGTAACATAGAAATAAATTTTTATACCAATCGAAGTGACCATTTAGCAATGGTACCCGATGACCGGATAGGTCGAATGTGTAGAACAACATCCTTAGAACCCATGTGGATATAGTTTTCATATAATTCATCCCCTTGACCAAAATGCTCATAGGATACCTCAGAGTTCAATTGTCAACTCTGATCAAATTATCCACATTGTATTTCAAAATATCAAATCCATCTGATGGATTACCCTAGCCAAGATTTTGCTAAATTGAAATACAGCGACTCATTCTTCTCCAACTCTTGGAGTGGTCAATCCCATCTTGATCACACTCTGACTTTGCAAGTACTTGACTGTGCCCAGAAGCCTTCCATCACTGAATTAAAAATTTAGTTAGTCTAGTACCAAAGCACAGTGAGTTACTTACAAGTCACTGAGGCGATCTCAGGTCTAAGGGACACTTATACCTATATCCCATCAGAGACATTCTCGATAGTAGAATGCTCTGAAGTTGGTTACGTTCAATGATGATGTATCCTTATATCTTATCTGTATGCCATACCAGTGTCTCCACACTCCTTGGTTAACAGGACAACCAACCCATATGGCCTACAGTATCCTATGCTTGATAGAAGCTGTCATCCTTATTAACAGCCCATCATTTGGTTGTGAACAGTTTTAAGGACTAATCGATAAATGCTCTCTTTATCGAACCTAAATAGTCCTAAAGACTTCATCACAACAATGAAGTTCATTAGAAGATGAAAACTTATGATAAAAATATCAAAAATATATTTTATTTATTAATAAAATAATTACAATATAAGGTTGCTCAACCGTCAACAGGTTGACGATTGACTTTTGAGACATATTTTTCAACAACTCCCACTTGTCCTAAAGCTACTCGACACAGTATCTAATACCCATCTTCGACTTGTGGTTGTCAAACTCCTTTATCGCCAAGGCTTTAGTGAAGGGGTCGGTCAGGTTCTCCTTTCTATCGATCTTGTGAAGGTCAACGTCACCTCGATCCACGATCTTCCGGACCAGGGGGAAGCGATGCAAAATGTGCTTCGTCCGCTGGGGTTCTTTGGGTTAATTTGCCTGAGCTATGGCACCAGTGTTTTCATAGTAGAGCAGGATCGGACCATCGAGGGAGGGTGCTACTCCGAGCTCGGTGATGAATTTTCTCAGTTACACAGCTTTCTTCGTGGTATCCGATATTGCGATGTACTCTGCCTCATAAACAGAGTCTGCCACAATATGTTGCTTGGAACTCTTCCAGTAGATGGCTCCACCATTCAGAGTAAAGATATAATCTGACATGCTTCTGCTGTCATCATGGTCAGATTTAAAGTTGGAGTCTGTGAACCCCACAAGTTTTAGATCTGACTCATCATAAACCAACCATTGGTCTTTAGTATTTCTCAAATACTAAAGGATGGCTTTAACCACTTTTCAGTGGTTTTCTCTAGGATCAGATTGGTATCTACTCACTACTCTTAGTGAGTATGCCACATCTAGCCTTATACATGTCATGACGTACATGATAGATCCCATGGTCGAAGCATATAAGACTCTACTTATATTCTCTCTCTCTTCAGGAGTTGTTGGACAATCCTTCTTAGAGAGAGAAATTTCATGGCCTATCGGTAGATAGCCCTTCTTGAAATTCTTCATGCTGAACCTCTTCAGCATAGTGTCTATGTACGTGGACTGGGATAATCCAAGCATCCTTTTAGATCTATCCCTATAGATCTTCATCTCTAGGATGTAGGATGCTTCACCCAAGTTCTTCATGGAGAATTACGATGACAACCAAACTTTTATTCCCTGTAATGCGGGGATGTCATTTCTGATTAAGAGAATGTCATCCACGTACAAGACAAGGAATACCATAACTGGACCATTTGCCCATTTATAGATGCAGGGCTCTTCTCCATTTTTAACGAAGCCATATGTTTTGATCACCTTATCAAAACACATGTTCCAACTCCGAGAAGCTTGCTTCAATCCATAAATAGATCTCTGAAGCTTGCACACCTTGGACTCATCTATGGATGTAAACCCCTCAGGTTGTATCATATACACCTCTTCGGTCAACTTTCCATTCAAAAAAGCTATCTTTACATCCATCTGCCAGATCTCATAATCCAGATGGGCAGCTATTGCAAGCATTATCCGAATGGATTTGAGCATTGCCACAGGGAAGAATGTCTCATTATAGTCAATACCATAATATTAACGATACCCTTTGTCATCCAGATGAGCTTTATAGGTCTCCACCTTTTCGTCTGCGCCCCTTTTCCTTTTGAAGATCCATTTACACCCAATAGGTTTAATCCCTTCTGGTGGGTCAACCAATGTCCATACATCATTGACCTTCATAGACTCTATTTTGGATTTTATGGCTTCATACCATTTCTTAAAATCAGGTCTCTGCATTGCATCCATATAGGTGATCGGATCCTCATCATTCTCATCAAGTTCGATGGGATCACCATCCCGGATCAAGAAATCATAGTATCTGTTTGGCTGATGCGGTACTCTATCGGATCGTCTTAATAGTGCAGGTACATTGGGCTCCAGATTTGATCTAATCAAATCTGACTCAGGTTCAGCTATTGGTGTCGGTCCTTCTACCTGTTAAACTTCATCAAGTTCAACCTTAGAGGCAATGGTTCCTTCACCAAGGAACTCCTTTTTTAAAAAAGTTATCTTAAGACTGACGAACACCTTTTGTTTATTAGCATGGTAAAAAAATATCCTTTGGTCTCTTTGGGGTACCCTATGAATGTGCATTTGTTAGACCTAGGTCCAAGCTTATATGTAACTAACCGTTTGATATAGACCGGACACCCCCAGACCCTAAGGTGTGAAAGTGCTGGCTTATGTCTTGTCCATATCTCATATGGAGTCTTAATTATAGACTTACTTGGAACCCTATTTAACAGATAACAGATCGATTCGAGTGCATATCTCCAGAAGGATATCGACAAGCTGGCAAAATCCATCATGGATCGGACCATGTCTAACAGAATTTGATTTCTCCTTTCTGACACACCATTATGCTGTGGTGTTCCTGGAGGAGTCCATTGGGAGAGAATTCCATTCTCTCCTAGATATGTGAGAAACTCACTAGAAAGGTATTCCCCTCCTCGATCAGACCGAAGAGTTTTAATACTCTTTCCAGTTTATTTTTCTACTTCACTTCGGAATCGTTTGAATATTTCAAAAGACTCCAACATATGTTTCATCAGATAGATATATCCATATATGGATAGATCATCCGTGAAAGTGATGAAGTAGAAATATCCACCTCTAGCACTTGTGCTCATGAGCCGCATACATCAGTATGTACTAGGCCCAAGAGCTCAGTAGCTCTCTCACTTTTTTTAGTAAAAGGTGACTTGATCATTTTACCAAGAAGACAGGACTCACAAGTTGGAAGTGATTCATAATCACTGATTTTGAGAATTTTCTCTTGAGTCAACCTGTTTATCCCTGTTCTTGTTTATATGACCTAGCCTACAGTGCCATAAGTAGATATCTGATACACTATCTAATCTAGGGTGCTTGCCTGTAGAATAGACTACGTTAACAGGTTGTGATAACATATACACACCATTGTTCAAATATCCACAAAAAATAGTAACACCATTCATAATGATATTACAAACTTATTTTTTTATTGAAATTTCATAATCATTTTTGGCCAGAAGGCCTACAGAAATAATATTTAAAAAAAAACTGAGACAGAAATGATAATCATTAAGAACAACGATATGGAACTCAAATATAAGTTTCAAGATTCCTAATACTAGAACTAGAACTGGTCTTCCATCTCTAATGTTTAGAAACCTCTCGTCTTGCTCGAATCTCCTACTGATCTACAACCCCTGCAACGAATTGTAAATATGGTAAGGGCTATCGATATCCAATACCCAGTCAGGTATATCACAAATAGAGAAATTGCAAGAAGTTATCATATAAATACCTTACCCAAAAATAGCTTGCTTCTTTCTCTGCCTGTTTGGGTCTGGGGAGGTAATGTACTGAGGACAATTCCTCTTCCAGTGCCCCCGCTTCTTGCAAAAGAAGCATTCAGCTTGACTCTTATCGGGCTTGATCTTTCTGGTCTGGCGCTGCACTGATGTTCCGACCTAAACTTGCACCTTCTTTATTTTCTTCTTCTTGTTCTTCTTCCCTTTCTCAAAGGGTCGAGAACCAGAAGATGAACCTCCCACTAAGTTCACTGACTCCTTGTAGAGTTGGTGATCCTTCTCAAAGTTCTGAAGCAACCCCAATAACCTATGGTAGTTTACTTCAGGCTTTGTCATTCTATAATGAGTGAGGAATGGGAGATAAGACTTGGGCAGCGAGTTCAGTATTGCATCTTTTTCAAGCTGCTCATGCAAGAGAAAGCCGAGCTTGCTCAAATACCCCATTAGCTCGATCATGTACAATACATAATCAGTGATAGAGGCACCATCCCATATTTTGGCGTTGAAGATGGCACAACTAGTCTTGTGCCTCTCCGCATCATCAGGTGTGCCAAAGGCATCCTCCAACACTTGAAGTATGTCCTTTGGCTGAGCCATCTCAAATTTGCGACTGAACTCATTGCTTATGGCAGCCAGCATAATGCAGCACACCGTGGTTCGGTCATTGAGCCACTTTTGGTAAGTGTCTCTGACTATTCCACATGTATTGGCAGCTAGCTCCTCAGGTGCAGGATCTGTTATCACATATAAGATCCGTTCATGCTGCAGGACTATCTTCAACTTTTGATACCAGCTATCGAAGTTGGATCCCACCAAATTTTCATTATCCAATAATGATCAGAGCGATAGAAAAGTGGCCATATCTGCACAAAAAAAAACTATAACCTAATTAGTAATTGATTTATTAAACTTAAAGATTTAGACTTTAATCAAAAGTTTTCTCCCACTATTTTATTCAAATTGGTAGCCTCTACCTCCAATTAGAGGAATTACCCTAATTCCTTAGTGGGTACTAAAATCCACTTAGACTGCACACAAGCCTAACTTTGATTGGCCAACCCATGTACATCTAAGGATAGGCTCATAACTAATTGTTTCTCTAAATAATTTCTAGTAATTTTAATTTTGCCCCATCCTTAATCAGTAGGATTTGGCTTCCACTGAAAAGGTCTGGTTTGGTCCAACCATTAACATGACCATACTTGGCCCATCTAGCCAATGAATGATTAGGTCCAACTTTGGTTGGCTAACCTAACCACCATTTAGAAAGATGCAGTCAAGAAATCATATTATGAATGACAATTCCATCAGTCGATAAGCACTAGGCCTTTGGGCCTTCAATGATTATCCAACTGAAAGAAGAGTGCCCTATAAGCCAATCGTAAGTGTGTTGTGATGGGACTTTCTTTAAAATTTTTCAACTCATGAAATAATATTTATTATTTGAGGTATTGATTCATCATATTAGCTACATCTTAATATGTCTAAGATTATGATGAACCCCAAAGATTAGGATAATGGTTTTAGGAGACATGAATGGGTCATGCTAGTGAGACCTAAAATCTTAAAATCCTAATCTTAAATATTTTTGATCGTAGGAGCATTAAGTCAGGGATTAATATTTCAGATAGACCGGCACATCCTATGTATGCTCAATGGAGAGGGTGGTAGATCTCACTAGCCACTTGTGTGAGACACTAATACAAGGATGTGGATGCTCATTTGGGAAATGAGTCCACTGAATTGACTCGATGAAAGAGAACATCTAACAGAAGCCTTATTTGCATGTCAAAGATAGTTCTCTAAGTAGGAGTTGTGCAAGTGATCCTTAGACCTGAAACCATCATGAAATCTTGTGCACATGAACCCATATTTGTAGGAACCAGATCTAGGGTTTCAGGGTTAGATCTTGAAAATTTTTCAAGATCATACAGCGGAAGACTAAAATAAATTAAAATTTATTTTTTAAAACCAAAAAATTTCTAGATCTAAGATCCTATTATATGATTATTATATAATATTAAATCAAAAATTAAAATATATATATATACAGCATGAACTACATGTTGATCATATCAACATGTTTCTATACTACATCTAATGTATGTATTAAACAATAGATCAGATCTATTACCTTGCAAGTTAGACGTTCTAACCTTGCTGATCCAGGCTTGAGGATGATGTTGCAAGCCGCACATGCGTCCGGCCTCTAGGAGTCGTCCACACGAGCCCACGAATCTCGATCAGAAGTCCTGCTTCAGGAAATAGCACAATATGCTAGTACTGCGCTGATCCTTCTTTGATGGTTGATCAGGTGCCTCCTTCTTCTTGATTTAGACTCTTTCAAAGATGGAAAGTAAAAGGAGGAGTTTCAGATCTGAGACACTCTCAGGAAACTCAAGATGGAGGGAGGAAAGATATGAAAATAAAAAACCCTAGAAGAAGACCCTCTTCTTCTTCACGTTTTTCTCGCTAGACACCCTAACTTGCATCTTTTATATCTCTATGACCCAAAGGTATTTCTCTCTAATTTTTGGAAGGCACAAAGGTCTCTCAAATATCTATCTTTTTCTAAAATTTCACAAAGAAAATCATTTTATAAAGAGAGATATGATAGAGTCCTTGTCTAGGTCAAATACCTAGTCAAGGCTTATCCAAACATGGCAAGTTAAGGGGTGCCCTATTGAGCACCTCCTCCATATTTTCACGGGGCAACTTTCAGCTAGATTCTTGAGCACCTCCTCCATATTTTCATGCATGGATCACCAACAAAGGATGCACAATGTATACCCTAAAAACCACAAAAATTTTTAAAAAAAAATTGGATAAATTTGGTGCAAAATTGAAGAGTTTTGGATTTCTAAAACTCTATCTCATAGAATTCGAAATCCAAACTTATTTCTTTTTTATTTGATCCAAACCACCTTCCATGTAAGAAAGAAGAGAGGAAACCTTTTGTGAACATGGGAGAGACCTGGGAGAGGGCTTTTGTCACACAAAATAAGAGGAGATTGGCATTGAATGAGAGAGGGCGTGGGGAAGGCTTATGTGGTGCAAGGTGGAATCCTAGTCTTACTAGGATTCTATCTCATGACTTGTTTTAATTTGGTTTCCCAAACCAAATCAAACCAAAATTAGATCAACCTAATTAAAATAGATCTTAACCCAATTAAGAACCTAATTTAATCAGATTAAATTATATTTAAATCTGATTTAATTTTCTAATCAAATTAGAAATTAGATTGACCCAAGTCCTAGTTGAACTAGGACTAGTTCTTCTTTGCACTTGGCTTATCCAATAAACCAATTGGACTTGATCCAATCAAGCTCAAATCAAATCTAATTAAATTATATTTAATTAGACTTAATCTCATCCCATTGGCTTAATCAAATTAAGCCAATTAGCAATCGAATTGCTAATCGATCCTCCTACAACACTTGCACTGGGTTAAATGTCAATCATATTGATCATTTAACCCTAGAACGATTCTTAATCGTTGATCAACCATCCGATCGGATCATGAACTCTAATGTGTGTGACCTCATAGGTCTGAACCTAAGCCAGTAGTATAGGAATAAATTTTTATACCAATCAAAGTGACCATCTAGTAATGGTACCTGACGACCGGATAGGTCGAATGTGTAGAATAACATCCTTAGAACCCATGCGGATATAGTTTTCATATAATTCATCCCCTTGACCAAAATGATCATAGGACACCCCAGAGTTCAACTATCAACTCTGATCAGGTTGTCCACATTGTATTTCAAAATATCAAATCCATCTGATGGATTACCCTGGTCAAGATTTTGCTAAATTAAAATACAGCGACTCATTCTTCTCCAACTCTTGGAGTGGTCAATCCCATCTCGATCACACTCTGACTTGCAAGTACTTGACTATGCCCAGAAGCCTTCCATCCCTGAATTAGAAATTCAGTTAGTCCAGTACCAAAGCACAGTGAGTTGCTTACAAGTCATTGAGGCGATCTCAAGTCTAAGGGACACTTATACCTATATCCCATCAGAGACATTCTCGACAGAAGAATACTCTGGAGTTGGTCACGTTCAATGATGATGTACCCTTACATCTTACCTGTATGCCATACCAGTATCTCCACACTCCTTGGTTAAGAGGACAACCAACCCGTATGGCCTACAGCGACCTATGCTCGATAGAAGCTGTCGTCCTTATTAACAGCCTATCATTTGGTCGTGAACAGTTTTAAGGACTAATCGATAAATCCTCTCTTTATCGAACTTAAATAGTCCTAAGGACTTCATCATAACAATGGAGTTCATTAGAAGATGAAAGCTTATGATGAAGATGCCAAATATATTTTATTTATTAACAAATCAATTATAATACTTGGTTGCTCAACCATCAACAGCTTGACGATTGGTTTTTTGAGACACATTTCCCAACAACTCCCACTTGTCCTAAAGCCACTCGGCACAGTACCTAATACCCATCTTCGACTTGTGGTTGTCGAACTCCTTTATCGCCAGGGCTTTAGTGAAGGGGTCAGCTAGGTTCTCCTTTCCATCGATCTTCTGAAGGTCGACGTCACCTCGATCCACGATCTCCCGGATCAGGTGGAAGCGGTGCAAGATGTGCTTCATCCGCTGATGTGCTTTGGATTCCTTCGCCTGAGCTATGGCACCAGTGCTATCGCAGTAGAGCAGGACTGGACCATCGAGGGAGGGTGCTACTTCGAGCTCGTTGATGAATTTTCTCAGCCATACAGCTTCCTTCGCAGCATCTGATGCTGCGATGTACTCTGCTTCACAAACAGAGTCCGCCACAGTATGCTGCTTGGAACTCTTCCAGCATATGGCTCCACCATTCAGAGTAAAGATATAACCCGACATGCTCCTGTTGTCATCATGGTCAGATTGGAAGCTAGAGTCTGTGAACCCCACAAGTTTCAGATCTGACTCGCCATAAACCAACCATTGGTCCTTAGTATTTCTCAAATACTTAAGGATGGCTTTAACCACTTTTCAGTGATTTTCTCCAGGATCAGATTGGTATCTACTCACTACTCCTAGTGAGTATGCCACATCTGGTTTTGTACATGTTATGGCATACATGATAGATCCCACGGCTGAAGCATATGGGACTCTACTCATATGCTCTCTCTCTTCAGGAGTTGTCGGACAATCCTTCTTAGAGAGAGAAATTTCATGGCCTATCGGTAGATAGCCCTTCTTGGAATTCTCCATGCTGAACCTCTTCAGCACAGTGTCTATGTACATGGACTGGGATAACCCAAGCATCTTTTTAGATCTATCCCTATAGATCTTCATCCCTAGGATGTAGGATGCTTCACCCAAGTCCTTCATGGAGAACTGTGATGACAACCAAACTTTTATTCCCTGTAGTGCGGGGATGTCATTCCCGATTAAGAGAATGTCATCCACGTACCAGACAAGGAATACCATAACTGGACTATTTGCCCATTTATAGATGCAGGGCTCTTCTCCATTCTTAATGAAGCCATACGTTTTGATCACCTTATCAAAATCCATGTTCCAACTCCGAGAAGCTTGCTTCAGTCCATAAATGGATCTCTGAAGCTTGCACACCTTGGACTCATCTGTGGATATAAACCCCTCAGGTTGTATCATATACACCTCTTCAGTCAGCTCTCCATTCAGGAAAGCTGTCTTTACATCCATTTGCCAGATCTCATAATCCAGATGGACAGCTATTGCAAGCATTATCCGAATGGATTTGAGCATTACCACAGGAGAAAACGTCTCGTCATAGTCAATACCATAACGTTGACGATATCCCTTGACGACCAGACGGGCTTTATAGGTCTCCACCTTTTCGTCTGCACCCCTCTTCCTTTTGAAGACCCATTTACACCCAATGGGTTTAACCCCTTCAGGTGGGTCAACCAATGTCCATACATCGTTGACCTTCATGGACTCCATTTTGGATTTCATGGCTTCAAGCCATTTCTCAGAATCAGGTCTCTGCATTGCATCCATATAGATGATCGAATCCTCATTATTCTCATCAAGTTCGATGGGATCATCGTCCCAGACCAAGAAACCATACTATCTGTCCGACTGACGCAGAACTCTATCGGATCGCCTTAATGGTGCAGGTATATTGGGCTCCGGATCTGATCAAATCATATCTGACTCAGGTTCAGCTATTGGTGTCGGTCCTTCTACATGTTGAACTTCATCAAGTTCAACCTTAGAGGCAATGGTTCCTTCACTAAGGAACTCCTTTTCTAAAAAGATTGCCTTAAGGCTGACGAACACCTTTCGTTCATCAGCATGGTAGAAAAAATATCTTTTTGTCTCTTTGGGGTACCCTATGAATGAGCATTTGTCAGACCTAGGTCCAAGTTTGTCTGTGACTAATCATTCGACATAGACCGGACACCCCCAGACCCTAAGGTGTGAAAGTGCTGGCTTACGTTCCGTCCATATCTCATATGGAGTCTTAATTATAGACTTACTTGGAACCCTATTTAACAGATAATAGGTCGATTCGAGTGCATATCCCCAGAAGGATATCGGCAAGCTAGCAAAACCCATCATGGATCGGACCATGTCTAACAGAGTCCGATTCCTCCTTTCAGACACACCATTATGCTGTGGTGTTCCTGGAGGAGTCCATTGGGAGAGAATCCCATTCTCTCTTAGATATGTGAGAAACTCACTAGAAAGGTATTCTCCTCCTCGATCAGATCGAAGAGTTTTAATACTCTTCTCAGTTTATTTTTCTACTTCACTTCGGAATCGTTTGAACATTTCAAATGAATCTGACTTATGTTTCATCAGATAGATATATCCATATTGGGATAGGTCATCCGTGAAAGTTATGAAGTAGAAATATCCACCTCTAGCACTGGTGCTCATGGGCCTGCATACATCAGTATGTACTAGGCCCAAGAGCTCAGTGGCTCTCTCACCTTTTTCAGTAAAAGGTGACTTGGTCATTTTACCAAGAAGACAGGACTCACAGGTTGGAAGTGATTCACAATCACTGACTTCGAAGATTTCCTCTTGAGTCAACCTGTTTATTCTGTTCTTGTTTATATGACCTAGCCTATAGTGCCATAAGTAGATATCTGACACACTATCTAATCTAGGGTGCTTGCCAGTTGAATAGACTCTTATCGGGCTTGATCCTTTTGGTCTGGCTCTGCACTGATGTCCCAGCCGGAACTTGCACCTTCTTCACTTTCTTCTTCTTGTTCTTCTTTCCTTTCTTAAAGGATCGAGAATCAGAAGACGATCCTCCCACTGAGTTCATCGACTCCTTGAGGAGTTGGTGATCCTTCTCAAAGTTCTGAAGCAACCCCAGTAACCCATGGTAGTTTACTTCAGGCTTTGTCATTCTATAATGAGTGAGGAATGGGAGATAAGACTTGGGCAGCGAGTTCAGTATTGCATCTTTCCCAAGCTGTTCATGCAAGGAATAGCCGAGCTTGCTCAATCGTTCCATCAGCTCGATCATATACAATACATGATCAGTGATAGAGGCACCATCCCGCATTTTGGCGTTGAAGATGGCACAACTAGTCTTGTGCCTCTCCACATCATCGGGTGTGCCAAAGGCATCCTCCAACACTTGAAGCATGTCCTTTGGCTGAGCCATCTCGAATCTATGACTGAACTCGTCGCTTATGGCAGCCAGCATGATACAGTACACCGTGGTCCGGTAATTGAGCCACTTCTAGTAAGTGTCTCTGACTGTTTCACGTGCATTGACAGCTGGCTCCTCAGGTGCAGGATCCATTATCACATATAGGATCCGTTCATGCTCCAGGACTATCTTCAACTTTTGGTACCAGCTACCGAAGTTGGGTCCCACCAACTTATCATGGTCCAACAATGATCAGAGTGATAGGAAAGTGGCCATATTTACACAAAGGAGAACCATAACCTAATTAGTAATTGATTCATTAAACCTAAAGATTTGAACTTTAATCAAAAGGTTTCTTCCACTATTTTATTCGAATTGGTAGCCTCTACCTCCAATTCGAGGAATTACCCTATTTCCTTAGTGGGTACTAGAATCCACTTAGACTGCACACAAGCCCAACTTTGGTTGGCCAACCCATGTACATCTAAGGGTAGGTTCATAACCAATTGTTTCTCTAAACAATTTCTAGTAATTTTAATTTTACCTTAGAAACCTAATCAGTAGGCTTTGGCCTCCACTGTAAGGATCCGGTTAGGTCCAACCATTAACATGATCATACTTGGTGTATCTAACCAACGAATGATTAAGCCCAACTTTGGTTGGCTCACCTAACCACCATTAGAGAGACACTTCCAAGTCATCATATGATGAGTGATAATTCCATTAGTCAACAAGCATCAGGCCTTTGGGTCTGCAATGATTATTGAGTTAATGGACTCATTATCAAACACCTTAATGGGAGGCTATGACTCAGTTATCTCTATAACTTTATCATTTTAAAGACCTAATAATTTTAGAAGATTTAAATAATTTAGAGGATGAGGTCAGATGAACCAACTTATCATGATCCTCCCACTGGCTTCACCAAGTCAGCTTAAGGGAGACCATTAAAAGGGCTGGTCTAGGAGCACCTAAATCAGTCACACTGATTTACCTAGCTGACATGGGTCAGCTCGAATAGTCAAGTGATCCGATCAAAACATAATTTCATCAAGAGGCCAGGTAAGTTCGATCAGTGGGAGGGTCTGCCAAAGCTTGCCTTAGACACCATCAGAAATGGCTAGGTAAGCGGGCTCCCAATTAAAAACCACCGGTCTGGTTTACCTTAGACACCAACTGGTGTAATTAGTTTCGATTAGATTAACCTAACAGTTCGTGCTAGACCACTTAGCCAAGAATCAAGTCCATTTGGTTCTCGTTAAAGACATGGACTTGACCAACTACAACTATTTTAATTGATCTAGAGAATCCTTGACCTAATCTAAGACAACAATTGATTAGATTTAGTCAATTCTCTAATTAAGTCCATCTTTAGTCTAACCATAGGTCTAACCCAATTAATGGACCTAATTCCCACTAACCCATTAACCCAATGTGTTATGATTTGTGTCTTAGGTTCTTCAATTCACAATCCTAGAACCTAATCAAACAACTTCTTAATTCTTAATTAAGTTTTGGGCTGAGGGTTGGGTTTGGCTTTTCAAAAAATAATTTTTATATTTGTAAAATAATTTTACAATATGATTCTACCAACCATATTGCATGTTTGATTCATAATCAAGATACAAGTGAAATAAATATGAAACTACTTTAGATCTAATCTAAACAGGTTCATGTAATTGAAACAATTTCAACTTTAAACAATTTCTTTGCACAAAAATTATTAACAAAGAGATTTTATTTTAGATTTAAATATCTTTTAAATCTAATAAATTATAAATTTAATCTAGATCATATCTAACAAATTTATGATTAAAGATAGATCTACACAAACTAGGACAACCTTTGCGCTGTAAGGGGTAAACCTTACAGCAGGACAACCTTGCAGTTTGTGATTGATCTAAAATTTTAATTTCAGATTTAATAATCAGATTATAAATTAGATTTAATTTAAAAAATAATCTAAGCATGTATAAATAATCATGTAATAAAGAATCTAGGCTCTGATACCAATTGTAGGAACCAGATCTAGGGTTTCAGGGTTAGATCTTGAAATTTTTTCAAGATCATACAGTGGAGGACTAAAATAAATCAAAATTTATTTTTTAAAATTAAAAAATCTCTAGATCTAAGATCCTATTACATGATTATTACATAGCATTAAATCAAAAATTAAAAAATATATATATATACAGCATGAACTACATGTTGATCATATCAACATGTTTCTATACTACATCTAATGTATGTATTAAACAATAGATCAGATCTATTACCTTGCAAGTTAGACATTCTAACCTCACTGATCTAGGCTTGAGGATGATGTTGCAAGCCGCACATGCATCCGGCCTCTAGGAGTCATCCACACGAGCCCACGAATCTCGATCAGAAGTCCTGCTTCAGAAAATCAGCACAGTATGCTAGTACTGCGCTGATCCTTCTTTGATGGTTGATCAGGTGCCTCTTTCTTCTTGATTTGGACTCTTCCAAAGATGAAAAGTAAAAGGAAGAGTTTCAAATCTGAGATGCTCTCAGGAAACTCAAGATGGAGGGAGGAAAGATATGAAAACAAAAAATCCTAGAAGAAGACCCTCTTCTTCTTCACGTTTTTCTCTCTAGATACCCTAACTTGCATCTTTTATATCTCTACGACCCAAAGGTCTTTCTCTCTAATTTTTGGATGGCACAAAGGTATCTTAAATCTATATCTTCTCCTAAACTTTTACAAAGAAACTCATTTTATATAGAGAGATATGATAGAGTCCTTGTCTTGGTCAAATACCTAGTCAAGGCTTATCCAAACATGGCAAGTTAAGGGGCGCCCAACTCTTGAGCACCTCCTCCATATTTTCATGCATGGATCACCAGAAAAGGGTGCACAATGTATATCCTAAAAACCATGAAAATTTCAAAAAAAAATTTAGATAAATTCGGTGCAAAATTGAAAGAGTTTTGGATTTCTAAAACTCTATCTCATAGAATTCGAAATCCAAACTTATTCCTTTTTGATTTGATCCAAACCACCTTCCATGTAAGAAAGAAGAGAGGAAACCTTTTGTGAACATGGGAGAGACCTGGGAGAGGGCTTTTGTCACACAAAATAAGAGGAGATTGGCATTGAATGAGAGAGGGCGTGGGGAAGGCTTATGTGGTGCAAGGTGGAATCCTAGTCTTACTAGGATTCTATCTCATGACTTGTTTTAATTTGGTTTCCCAAACCAAATCAAACTAAAATTAGATCAACCCAATTAAAATAGATCTTAACCCAATTAAGAATCTAATTTAATCAGATTAAATTATATTTAAATCTGATTTAATTTTCTAATCAAATTAGAAATTAGATTGACCCAAGTCCTAGTTGAACTAGGACTAGTTCTTCTTTGCACTTGGCTTATCCAATAAACCAATTGGACTTGATCCAATCAAGCTCAAATCAAATCTAATTAAATTATATTTAATTAGACTTAATCTCAGCCTATTGTCTTAATCAAATTCAGCCAATTAGCAATCGAATTACTAATTGATCCTCCTGCAACACTTGCACTGGGTTAAATGTCAATCGTATTGATCATTTAACCCTAGAACGATTCTTAATCGTTGATCAACCATCCGATCGGATCATGAACTCTAATGTGTGTGACCTCATAGGTCCGAACCTAAGCCGGTAGTACAGAAATAAATTTCTGTACCAATCGAAGTGACCATCTAGCAATGGTACCCGACGATCGGATAGGTCGAATGTGTAGAACAACATCCTTAGAACCCATGCGGATATAGTTTTCATATAATTCATCCCCTTGACCAAAATGATCATAGGACACCCCAGAGTTCAACTGTCAACTCTGATCAGGTTGTCCACATTGTATTTCAAAATATCAAATCCATCTGATGGATTACCCTGGCCAAGGTTTTGCTAAATTGAAATACAGCGACTCATTCTTCTCCAACTCTTGGAGTGGTCAATCCCATCTCGATCACACTCTGACTTCGCAAGTACTTGACTGTGCCCAGAAGCTTTCCATCCCTAAATTGGAAATTCAGTTAGTCCAGTACCAAAGCACAGTGAGTTGCTTGCAAGTCACTGAGGCAATCTCAAGTCTAAGGGACACTTATACCTATATCCTATGAGAGACATTCTCCACAGTAGAATACTCTGGAGTTGGTCACGTTCAATGACGATGTACCCTTACATCTCACCTGTATGCCATACCAGTGTCTCCACACTCCTTGGTTAAGAGGACAACCAACCCATATGGCCTACAGTGACCTATGCTCGATAGAAGCTGTTGTCCTTATTAACAGCCTATCATTTGATCGTGAACAGTTTTAAGGACTATTCGATAAATTCTCTCTTTATCGAACTTAAATAGTCCTAAGGACTTCATCATAACAACGGAGTTCATTAGAAGATGAAAGCTTATGATAAAGATGCCAAATATATTTTATTTATTAACAAATCAATTACAATACTTGGTTGCTCAACCATCAACAGCTTGACGATTGGCTTTTTGGGACACATTTTCCAACAATATTTTGGTTCATACCCAAGCATGGCATTAAGACATGTACTGGGTGTTCTGCATATGGTGGAGTGTGTATGAATGTTGTGAGTAGGTCAATATGGAATCGATCACTCCTAGTAAGAGGAGATCGCATCCTGTGTATTCTCAATCCTAGATGACTTAGAAAAGTTTTTTGGCCAAAAGTAGGAAGGATATTAGAAAGAGTTTTTAAACTTCTTCATTAGAGTCATCATTGATTAATTGAAAATCGATATGAATATATGTTTGAGTTTGACATGATTCCATACTCATGAACATATTCAGGGTGCAAGGATGATCGAAGGACTGAATTGCACAGTAATTTATCACTAAAATATATATTTGATATTTTCATCAAATTTTATATCTTCTGTATAGTCATGATATATTGCTAGATGTCAATCTTGACTTGTTGATTTTTGATCGAATTAAAGAGTTTAATTCGATCACCAATTAGAAAGGATTCTAATTGTTGAACTCGGGTTAGCTCGATTGGACCTAAATCGATTAGATTGAAATCTAATCAAATTTGGTCAACTTATATCTGGATCTACTACTAGCTAGATATAAAACTCAATGGGTCATACACATATAAAAATTGGCCAAAGATCCTTTTGAAAAAGGTTGATTGGAATTTTGGATTCAATCAGGGTTCCGATAAGCATGCTAGCACGTGTGGAAACCCTTACTCCTTTGGGGACCAATTTGATCCCATCCCTTGCTAATTAGCTAGCCCAATTTAGTAGACATTTGGGTTAGGTCATATCACCTAGAAGTAGCCCAAATTGGGGCACCACATCCCATGTTAACACCAATTATGAAGAGTCCAAGTTGTGGTGGACTCTTGGTGCAAAACAGGTTCTGCATATAAGTGTTGGTGTGGGCAGAAGAAAAAATATTATTTATGAGATTAAAATTATGTGTAGTAGCTCACATCACCCTCCATCCTCTGGTACATATCTCAAAGTATGAGATATATTTTTTTCTAAAATTTTTGGGGAAGATAAAAAATTAGAAAAAGAAGGATGTCTCGTGCGCACATGCAGAAGCATCGCATCTCTCTGTGATTTAGAGAGTCTTTCTCCCTATTAAATGCTTTTAGATTGGAACAATTTTTGGTAATAACATTCTACATTTGATAAGCTATTTTTGATAATTTTCTAAAATTTTACTAGACTTATCTGGATGCCACACGGATGTCATAAGTCGGTCCTGATGCCTGCACACATGGTGATCAGCACTCGCGTGAAGAGGTGTGAGCATAGCATTCTTCCATGAGAATTTTATCACTATTTTTAATTTTTAGAAATTTATATTGAATCTTCAATCCACATGGATTTTTAAGGATTTTTTTGATTTGAGAAGGGATGTGAAAACATCTCTTCTTTGGTTGCACACGCGCAGACCAGGGTGCTGATCGACGTATCATGGATAAGAGTCCTTCTGCTTGAAGAAACTCTTATCTCTGATAATTATATCAGATATGCCTTTTGGATAAGGCATGTCCCTCTCTTTTGGCATCCCTCTGGTGGCTATAAATAGACTGGGGCACTGGGTATCCGATGAATTCAAGAGGGGTTTCCAATTTTTCTCCTGTTGCTCTCTTTTCTTTCTTACAACCTATCTTAGTTTTAGGATAAGGCTTTGGGATTTAAGACAAAGCCTTATCTAGTCCTAACAAGGGTTGTAAGGGTCCTAAAGAAGGAGAATCAGAAGTTCAGAGGAGGTTCTAAGAGGGTGAGGTCAGGTTCTTGAAGAAACTTGACCGGTACGAGGCTAATCGAGTTCTAGAGGCTAGAACTCTTGAAGCAAGGTGAAGAAAGAGTGCTGTCTTTGGTTCAATTTTCATGTGGATCACCATTAGAGGGTGGACACTTGAACACCTTGTCAAAATTGAGATTAGCGCTACAGGTATTTTTTTTATCCTAATTTATATTTATTATGCTTTGATTATTATAGTCAAGAGTTTCTGGGTATTAGGGCTTCTGGTGCATTGGATGTTTTGAATGAAAATTTTAAACACCTAACCCTTCTGCTGTGCCACCGAAACCCAACAACAACTGATGGATCCATTATCATCCACTTAATGAGAGGCTATGATCTAGTTATCACTATAGCTATTTCATTTTAAGGACCTAATAATTTTAGAAGATTTAATTGATTTAGAGGAGGAGGTCAGATGAACCAGCTTATCATGATCCTCCCACTGGCTTCACCAAGTCAGCTTAAGGGAGACCATTAAAAGGGCTGGTCTAGGAGCACCTAAATCAGTCATACTGATTTACTTAGCTGACATGGGTCAGCTTGAATAGTCAAGTGATCCGATCAAAACATAATTTCACCAAGAGGCCAGATAAGTTCGATCGGTGGGAGGGTCTGCCAAAGCTTGCCTTAGATACCATCAGAAATGGCCAGATAAGCAGACTATCAATTAAAAACCATCGGTCTGATTTACCTTAGACACCAACTAATTTAATTAGTTTCGATTAGATCAACCTAACAGTTCATGCTAGACCGCTTAGCCAAAAATCAAGTCTATTTGGTTTTCGTTAAAGACATAAACTTGACCAACTACAACTATTGTAATTGATCTAGAGAATCCTTGACCTAATCTAAGACAATAATTGATTAGATTTAGTTAATTATCTAATTAAATTCATCTTTAATCTAACCTTAGGTCTAACCCAATTAATGGACCTAATTCCCACTAACCCATTAACCCAATGTGTTATGGTTTGTGTCTTAGGTTCTTCAATTTACAATCCTAGAACCTAATCAAATAACTTCTTAATTCTCAATTAAGTTTTGGGCTGAGGGTTGGGGTTCGGCTTTTCAAAAATAATTTTCATATTTATAAAATATTTTTACAATATGGTTCTACCAACCAAGTTGCATGTTTAATTCATAATCAAAATGCAAGTGAAATAAGCATGAAACTACTTTAGATCTAATCTAAACAGGTTCATGTAATTGAAATAATTTCAACTTTAAACGGCACAAATTTTTCAAACAAATATATTATGGTTCTTTGTGAAAAAATTATTAATAAAGAGATTTTATTTTAGATTTAATCACCTTTTAAATCTAATAAATCATAAATTTAATTTAGATCACATCTAACAAATTTATGATTAAAGATAGATCTACACGAACTAGGACAACCTTTGCACTGTAAGGGGTAAACCTTACAGCAGGACAACCTACAGTTCGTGATTGATCTAAAAATTTTAATTTCAAATTTAACAATCAGATTATAAATTAAATTTAATTTAAAAAATAATCTAAACATGGATAAATAATCATGTAATAAACAACCTAGGCTCTGATACCAATTGAAGGAACCAGATCTAGGGTTTCAGAGTTAGATCTTGAAACTTTTTCAAGATCAGATAATGAAAGACTAAAATAAATCAAAATTTATCTTATAAAATCAGAGAATTCTTAGATCTAAGATCCTATTATATGATTATTAAAATATAAAGAGCAAGAACTACATGTTGATCATATCAACATATTTCTATACTACATCTAATGTATGTAAAATATAATAGATCAGATCTATTACCTTGCAAGTTAGATATTCTAACTTTACTGATCTGGGCTTGAGGATGATGTTGCAAGCCGCACATGTGTCTGACCTCTAGAAGTTATCCACATGAGCCCACGAATCACGATCAGAAGTCTTGGTCCAGGAAATCAGCACAGTATGCTAGTACTGTGCTGATCCTTCTTCGATGGTCGATCAGATACCTCCTTCTTCTTGATTTGGATTTGTTTCAAAGATGAAAAGTAAGAGAAGAAGTTTTAGATATGAGACACTCTCAGAAAACTCATAGATAGAGGAAGGAAAGCCGTGAACTCAGCAACCCTAGAAGAAGACCCTCTTCTTCTTCTCTTTGCTCTAACCCAGACACTTAGTTTTGTATCTATTATAACTTCATGCCCCAACACCCTTTCTCCTTGATTTTCACATACCTCAAAAGTATCTCAATTCTCTATAATTCACAAAAATTTCAAAAAAAAATTCATCTTAAATAATGAGATATGAAGAATCCTTGTCTAGGTCAAATACCTAGTCAAGGAAAATTCAAACAGGGCAAGACAAGTGGTGCCCAACTCATGGGTGCCCCCTCCTTATTTTTCTACCATGGACTACTAGCAAAGGGCACACAATATGTGTCATAAAAGTCATGAAAATATTAGAAAAAATTTGGATAAAATCAGTGCCATAAAGAAAGAGTTTTGGTTTCTTAAAATTCTATCTCATAGAATTTGAAATCCAAACCAATTCCTACTTTGAGTTGGTCCACAACCACAATCCATGTAAGAGAGAAAGAGTGGAAAGATTTGGGCATGTGTGAAGGCCTGGGAGGGAAGGTTTTGTCACACAAAATAAGAGAGAGTGGGTGTGGAGGGCTAAGGTGGTGCAAGGTGGAATCCTAGTCTTACTAGGATTCAATCTTTGACTTGTTCAAATTTGGTTTCTCAAACCAAATCAAACCAAAACCAAATTAACTCAATTAAAATAGATCTTAACTTAATTAAGAATCTAATTTAATCAAATTAAATTAGATTTAAATTAGATATAATATTTTAATCAAATTAAAAATTAGGTTGACCCAAGTCCTAATTGAACAAGGACTAACTTTTCCTTGCATTTGGCTTATCCAATAAACCAATTAGACTTGATCCAATCAAGCCCAAACTAAATCTAATTAAATCATATTCAATTAAACTTAATCTCAATCTATTGGCTTAATCAAATTAAGTCAATTAGCAATCGAATTGCTAATCGATCCTCCTGTAACACTTGCACTAGGTTAAATATCAATCGTATTGATCGTTTAACCCTAGAATGATTCTTAATCGTTGATCAACCATCCGATCGGAGCATGAACTCTAATATGTGTGACCTCATAGATTCAAACCTAAGTCAGTAGTATAAAAATAAATTTTTATACCAATCGAAGTGACCATCTAGCAATGGTACCCGACGGTCGAATAGGTCGAATATGTAGAACAACATCTTTAGAACCCATGCGGATATAGTTTCATATAATTTATCTCCTTGATCAAAATACTCATAGAATATCTTAGAGTTCAACTGTCAACTCTGATCAGGTTGTCCACATTGTATTTCAAAATATCAAATCCATCTGATGGATTATCGTAGTCAAGATTTTGCTAAATTAAAATACAGCGACTCATTCTTCTCCAACTCTTGGAGTGGTCAATCCCATCCTGACATACTCTGACTTTGTAAGTACTTGACTGTGCCCAGAAGCCTTCCATCACTAAATTAGATATTCAGTTAGTCCAGTACCAAAGCATAGTAAGTTGCTTGCAAGTCACTGAGGCAATCTCAGGTCTAAGGGACACTTATACCTATATCCCATCAAAGACATTCTCGACAGCAGAATGCTCTGGAGTTGGTCACGTTCAATGATGATGTACTCTTATATCTCACCTGTATGCCATACCAGTTTCTCCACACTCCTTGATTAAGAGAACAACCAACCCATATGGCCTACAGCGACCTATGCTCGATAGAAGCTGTCGTCCTTGTTAACAGCCCATCATTTGGTCGTGAATAATTTTAAGGACTAATCGATAAATCTTCTCTTTATTGAACCTAAATAGTCCTAAGGACTTCATCACAACAATGGAGTTCATTGGAAGATGAAAACTTATGATAAAAATACCAAAAATATATTTTATTTATTAACAAATCAAGTACAATACAAGATTGCTCAACCGTCAACAGGTTGATGATTGGCTTTTAGGATATATTTCCCAACAGACTTCTACTTTGGAGTCTCGTAGAGATCACCATTATACCATATTGCTCTATTGAGGAAGTATAAACTTCTATCTCTTTGCATATTTATTTTTATTTTATTCGACATCGATCAGGTGATTTTAGGATTTGGATTTCAATTTGATAGTTTTAATTGTTAAAGCTATTGATATGTTTGTTTTAAAAATTTTTAAAATTTAATTTTCACTGTGTGATCGAAATTCAACAAAATTAACCTTTAGAATTTAAATTAAATCTTAATTAAATCTGATCAAGATCAAATTTCAAAGTATGTGACCTATTGAGTTTTAAAACTTGCTAGCAGTAGACACAGACTCTTGACGTAACACTAATCCGATCAAATTAAGTCAGTTCAAAAGTCTAAATCAACTAAAATCCTTCCTAATTAATTTTTGAATTAAACTCTTTTAATTTTGATGAGTCCATAAGTCAAGATTGATGTTTAGCAATGTGTAATGACTATCTGAAAGATTTAAAATTTTGATGAAAAATTATCAAAATATCCTTCAATGGTAAGTTACCATGTAATACAATCTTTCAGTCAAACAACATCCCAAATGAGCTATAGGTATAGAATCATATCAAACTCAATTGCTTATCTATATGTATCTCGATCAGAAGGCAATGATTCAGTTGATTATATATTGAATTTTTTTCTAATTATCATCTTGCTTTGGCCAAACACTTCTAGAATCACCGACCTATGAGATCTCATAGGATATTCGCTCCCCTTATTAGGAGTAACTGATCTCTTATTGATCATGCACAACCTCAATGCACACTTCATCATATCCAAAACACCCTATACAAGGATCATAGAATCAAGTTAGGAAGTGAACCAAAATATAGATTCATGTACATAAGATACCGTAGCAATCTCAGATCAAAGGATCACTTACACAACTCTCACTAGAGAATCATCAGCTGATATGTAAATAAGACTCCATCAGATGTTCTTTCATAGGTCTATTCAGTGAACTCATTCTCTAATGAGCATCCATATCTTTGTATTAGTGTCACTACACAAGTGGTTGTGAGATCAACCACCCTCATCGCTGAGCATACATAGGACATGCCAGTCTTACCGATATCATTGATCTCCAACTCAATAAATCAATGACTAAAAATATTTTAAGTCATGGCTATCAAGAATTTAAGTTTCACTGGTATAATCTCATCATGATCCTAAAATCATTGCCTAGACCTATGGGGTTCATTACAATCTTAAAAATAATAATAAGATGCAGCATATAACGAATCGAAATATCTATTTTATTAAATATCAATGTCAATTATATGAGTTTGAAACATAAAATTATAGAAAATATTTAATTGCATCCCATATACGATTGGCTTGTAGAGCATTATTCTTTCACTTAATAAGTCAACTACTTATTGAATCTAAACCTTTTAGACTTGTGAAACACAATCTAAGTCAAACTTAGAATAAATCCAATCAAATTAAATCCAAATTTAATTTGACTAGGACTCAACTCTAATTATTTGATCAAATCAAATAATATAGCAATAATTATAAATTAGTCCTCCTCTAACTCACTAACTCTTAGTAAATCCTCTCTTCTAACTTTTACAAATCAGTCCAATCATCAATCATATTGTTAATCGAATCCTTCAGCGATTCAAAATTAAAATTCAACTATTCAATCAGTCAGGACCTCTTATGTGTGTGATCCCATAGGTTCTATTCTGTCTAGTAGTGAGATATACTATGATCTCCTTTACTAATATCATTGAAACACCTTTCAATGAATTGAAACAATTTCAACTCATCATATAAGAATTATTGATTATTAAAATAATTTTCGTTGGTCCTACAATCTATTAGTAATGTCTATCAGTATGTAGTAACAACCCAACAGAATAAAAGGTATTAAACCTCTAGATGTAACTACTGTGTGATACAGTTTTTTTATCGTAAGTTCTGACAATATGGAGGTTATGAAAAACTCATCAAATCCTATCATCTATCATATGTAAGATTTATTCAAGTTTATTATGTGAAATCTCATAAATTTTTTTTTTTATTATTCACATTATTATGGCCATGATCTTCAGAACTCAGTCTCATAAATCATATAAGACTTTTCTTTATCAGTAAGATCAATAGATCCCATTTAGGTATACACCCTACTTCTATAGTGAATCTACTGCAGCCAATTTGTACTATAAGGATCTAAATGGCTAGAGATTAAGTGTATGTACAATCAAACTATAACAACCCCATTGTGAATAGTCGAGACACTGTAGGTCAAAAAATCAGTCATACCACTACAACATCGAAAAAATCACTAATAAGTGAGTAAATATCCAAGTGACTTCTCGTATTGATCATATTCGGTATCCTTATTCTCTAATAACCATCTACACTCTCACTTCAGTATTTCTATACTATAGACTCGAGACTCGTTTATCCAAAGAAAAATGATCCATACACCAATCTTATCGAATCAATCACCATCTCCATGATGATCCACTAATCGAAAGTAATTTAAGAATTAATTATCAATCGCACATATCTTAAATTTTCAATTCTTGAGAATATATATCATCATCTTATTAATTTACTAGATAATTTATGGACACATACACTACATGGATGGAAATAAACTGTTCAATCTTATTATAAATAATAAGATCAAGTACAAAATTATGTCCTAGAAAGAATAAATATATTAGTCAGATTGACTTCTAGGACATACATCTAACACCCTGCTCTTATGCTCAATGTCTTCTTTCCTCCCTTGATGCTTGTTGCTAGGATTCTCCCCATGTTAAGCCCATGCATGCTCTACGTTCATGTACTTTTCTATGAAAGAAAGGAAAACTATTTCTCTTGGATAAACAGAATGGCATCTAAATTTTTTTTATAAATCTATACTAATAAGGATCAGATCCTTACCCGAATAGTAGCAGAACTGGGGATCAAATCTTCAATAATCTAAAATAAACGTTCATGAAGGCCTGGAAGTGCAGACCCTTTACTTCGAATGCACGCCAGACAACGAAGAAAAATGGGATGAACTCTGATCAAATTGCCTTTACAATCCAACCAAACGAGGGAGGAGAGGTGCTGGTGTGACACCTCACACCAGTAAAGAGGATGCCCAAGAGAGGGCCCATGGCAAGGAGAGGGGGACAGCCATAATGGGAGATGCCAAGGAGAAGGAAGGGGATGCCCCTTCTCACCCCTCTCTCTCTTTTTCTCTCTTCTCTCAATCTAATTTTTCCTATTTGATTTTTATGCATCCATAAGTAGAGACCTTCTCTATTTATATATAATTTTTATGACCCAATAAGTATAGGACTCCTAATTCAAATATGCTTTGAATCAGTCCAATACTCATGAAAGAAGGGCTCTTGCATGAGATAGAATTAGAACCACATAAGGCACCCACAATGCACCCATTCCCACATCCATATGGGATTTCCACAACCAGCACCATACCAGGTGTTGGTCGGCCTAAGGGAGGAGAAAATTTTAGTGCATGTAGGATTCCTAATATCTCATCCAAAAATGGGTCCGATTCGAATCTAATTCGAAGCTGGTTCAAAATAATTTTGAAAGGCTGTCAATCCTAAACTCTTTAGAATATTTGCACTAAGTCTAATATAGAATTTTAGATCTAATTAAGTTTAATTAATTTAGAACTAATATAAAATTAATTAACACTTAAATTCAATCTCTCATATACTCCATGGATCATAGATCAAAAACTGTTTATCCCCGAGATTGAACCTGAACCTCATGTATAGTGCTAGCTAGACATAGTCAACTCTTCAATCTTATTTGACCCATAACTTAATTCTCAATCAAATTAGTTTATATGTTCAATCAAGTCAAGTACTTTCAAATTGGACATATAAACATAAGTCAATACTTTCCTACGGTGTCTGACTTGTGTGCGTGACTCCATAGGTTCAAACACTAAGTCGATAGCACAGGAACCAATTCCTGCACTAATCGAGATACCATCTAGTAATTGTTCCTGATGTCTAGATAGATCGAATTATTACAAAAAAATATTTCAGAACCTATGCACATGGCTATCGCATAATTCATCCTTTTGATCCTGGATGCTCTAAGATGGTCTCAGATTAACTATTAATCGAGATCACTTCATCCACATTATATTTCAACCTTTCAAATCCATCTCATGGATTACCCTGACCAAGGCTTTACTAAATTAAAATACAGTGATACACCAACTCCAATAATCCGAAGGGGTTAATCCCATCTTGATCCACACACAGACTTCGTAAGTACTTGACTATACCCAGTAGCCTTCCGTCACTACATTAAAAATCCAGATAGTCCGGTACCAAAACATAGTGAGTTGCTTGCAAGTCACTATGGTGATCTCAAGTCTGAAGGATATTTATACCCATACACTTCGTGAGTAGCTTTTGATAGCAGAATGCTCGTAGGTGAGTTACCTGTTCAGTGACGATCTACTCCTATATCTCACCTGTATGCTATACCAGTGTCACCACACTCCTTGATTAAGAGGACAACCAACCCATATAACACACAATGACCTCCACTCGATAAACATCATCATCTTGTAATAACGTATCATTTGATCACAAATATGTTTAAGAACTATATGATAAATCATCTCTTTATCATACACTAAAATAGTTCTAAGGACTTCATCACAACCCAAGAGTTCTACAACGAAGATGTAACTTGTGATGAATAATGTCAAAATATTTTTTATTTATTAATCAATAATTCATATACAAAGATGAACTCAATCTTCACATAATTGATTTTAGGATATAATTCCCAATAACTCCCATTTGGACTAAAGCTAATCAGGGCAGTATCTTATACCCATCTTCCATTTGAAGTCATCGAACTTTTTGATCTCGAGAGCTTTAGTGAAGGAGTCGGCTAGGTTCTCCTTTCTATCAATCTTCTAAAGTTCAACATCACTTTGGTTTATGATCTCTCATACCAGATGATAGTGGTACAAAATATGCTTGGTGCATTGGTGTAACTTTAGTTCTTTCGTCTAAGCTATGGCACTGAAGCTGTCACAGTACAACAGAACACGACCATCTATAAAAGGTGTAACTCTCAGCTCGATAATAAATTTTTGCAATCACATTGTCTCCTTTGCAGCATCTGATGCAGCATTGTATTTCACTTCACATACAAAATCGACCACAGTATATTGCTTGAAACTCTTCCAGCAAATAGCTCCTCTATTCAAAGTAAATACGTAGCCCAATACACTTTTGTTGTCATCACAATCTAACTGAAAATTAGAATCAATATATCCCACAAGTTTTAGATCAGTATCTCTCTAGATAAGCCATTGGTCTTTAGTATTTCTTAAATACTTAAGAATTACTTTTGCAATCTTTCAATGCTTCTCATCCAGATCAGACTAATACCTACTCACTACTCCTAGTGAATAGGCCACATCTGGCCTCGTACATGTCATAGCATACACGATAGATCCCACTGTCAAAGTATATGGTATTCTACTCATATGCTCTCTCTCCTCAAGAGTTATCAGACAATCCTTCTTAGAAAGAGTAATCCCATGGCCTATCGAAAGATAACATTTCTTGAAATTATCCATGTTGAACTGCTTCAACAAGGTATCAATGTATGTAGATTGAAACAATCCAAGCAACCTTCTAAATTTATCCCTATAGATCTTCATCTCTAAGATGTAGGATGCTTCTCCTAAGTCCTTCATAGAAAACTATGATATAACCATAACTTCATACTCTGCAAAGTCGAAATATCATTTCCTAGTAACAGTATGTCATCCACATACAGCACAAGAAAGATGACTATAGAATCGATAGCCCACTTATAAATGCAAGGCTCTTCTCTATTCCTAACGAAGCCATATGTTTTGATCATCTTATCAAAATACATGTTCTAACTCTTAGACGCCTACTTAAGTTGGTAAATAGACCTATTTAGCTTTTACACTTTTGACTCATCTATAGATGTGAAGCCTTCAGGCTGTATCATATACATCTCTTCTTCTAGCTCTCTGTTAAGAAAAATGGTTTTGACATCTATTTGTCAGATCTCATAATCTAAGTGTGCAGCGATAGCAAGCATAATCTGGATGGACTTGAGCATTACCACAGGAGAGAACATCTTGTCATAGTCAATACCATAATGTTGACGGTAATTTTTGGCAACTAAACAGGCTTTATAGATCTCTACCTTCTCGTCCGCTCCTCTTTTTCTCTTAAAAATCTATTTACACCTTACGGGTTTTATCCCTTCGGATACATCATCTAGTATCCATACACCATTGATCTCTATAGACTTCTTCTTAGACTTCATGGCCTCAAGCTATTTTTAGGAGTTGAGCCTTTGCATGGCCTCCATATAAGTGATCGGATCCTCATCGTTCTCAACAAATTTGATAGGGTCATCATTTTGGATGAAGAAATTGTAGTATCTATCTGACTGACATGGTACTCTATCGAATCTCCTTAATGGTGCCTCTACTGGCTTTGAATTTGATTCTCCAATCAAATCCAATTCTATGTGTGTCGGTCCTTCCACCTCTTGAACTTCATCAAGTTTAATTTTACAGATATTATTTTCTTCACTAAGGAACTCTTTTTTCAAAAAGACTGTCTTGCTGTTGACAAACACCTTTTGCTCTGTAGCGAGGTAGAAGTAGTATCCTTTATTTTTCTTTGGATATCCTATGAACAAGCATCTATCAGACTTAGGTCCAAACTTATCTGTCTTTAAATGCTTGACATAAACTAGACACCCCCAGATCCTAAGGTGTGAGAGCGCCGGCTTATGCCCAGTCCATATCTCATACGGAGTTTTATCGATAGACTTGCTCAGCACCTTATTCAAAATAGAGTAGATAGTTGTTAGAGCATATCTTCAAAGGAGATTGGTAGACTCGCAAAGCCCATCATGGATTGGATCATGTCTAACAAGATTCAATTTTTCCTCTCGGACATCTCATTATGTTGTGGCATTTCAAGAGAAGTCCACTGTGAGAGAATCTTATTCTCTTCTAGATATGTTAGGAAGTCACTGGTGAGGTATTCACCTCCTCGGTCTGATCGAAAGATCTTAATACTCTTTTTAGTCTATTTCTCTACTTCAGTATGGAGTCGTTTAAATATTCCAAATGACTCTGGCTTATGCTTCATAAGATAGACATACCCATACCTCGATAGATCATCTGTTAACATAATAAAGTAGTAGTATCATCTTTTGCCACTTATGTTCATAGGTCTGCATACATCAGTATGTATTAGATCTAGAACATTATTGGCTCTCTTATCTTTTTTCTTAAAATGTGACTTAGTCATCTTATCAAGTAGATAGGATTTGTAGGTAAGCAATGATTCACAATCATCTATTTTTAGGACACGTTTCTTGATTAACCTATCAATCCTATTCTTGTTCACATGACCAAGCCTACAATGCCAAAGGTAAGATTCACAGATATTATCTAATTTAGGATATTTACTGACTGTGTATATTACACCAACAGACCGTGATATTATGTATATACCATGTTTTAACTGTCCATGCATAATGCATTATCATTCATAATGATATCACAAAAATCATCCTATATTATAAACTTGAAATCAAGTTTGGCCAAAAAGCCTACAGAGATGATATTCATAAAAAAAAAAAGATAATAATGACAATCATCTAATATGACACTACTGGACTTGAAGATAAGCTGCAAAATTTTCAAGGCCATAACTGGAACAAAGCTTCTATCTCCAACATTCAGAAACTGCTTGTCCTCTCGAAACTTCCTACTTATCTGAAGTCCCTGCAACAAATTTCATATATTAATCAAACTTTTGGTATTCAATACCCAGGTAGTAGTATCATAAATAGAGAAATTATAAGGAGTTATCATATAAGTACCTTGTGAAGCAACCGTTTGCTTCTTTCTCTTGCTCTTAGGCCTGTTGGGTCAAGGGTGGCTATGTAAGCAGGACAATTTCTCTTTCAATGATCCAGCTTCTTACAGAAAAAATATTCTACCTGGCTCTTATCAACTTTTGATGATTTTCTCTGCTTAAGATCGGTGGCATGGGATTTCTACACTTTTTTCTTCTTTTCTTGCCTAAAGGATCGACATCCTGCAAATGAACCTCCAACTAAATTCATCGGCTCTTTCTGGAGCTGGTGGTCCTTCTTAAAAGTCTATAGTCATCCTAGCAAACTATGATAGTTCACTGTAGACTTCGTCATTCTGTAATGACTAAGATAGGATAGGTAGGATTTTGGTAGTAGTTTGATGATAGCATCCTTATCTAATTGTTCATGTAATAGAAAGTCAAGTTTGTTAAGACATTCAATCTACTCAATCATGTACTGTACATGATCGATGACTGAAGTCTCCTCTCGCATATAGGCATTGAATATTACACAGAAGGTTTTGGGTCTCTCAGCATCCTCAGGAGTACCGAAAGACTCATTCAATATTTTAATGATCTCCTCTAGCTGTGCATCTTCAAACTTACGGCTAAGTTCGTCGTTCATCATTGCCTCCATCACACAATGCACAGTCATGCGATCATTGAGCCACTTCACATAAGTGTCTCTCATGGCATGAGGAGCATTGGTAGCAGGTTCTTCAAGTGCCCCATCCATAAGGACATATAAAATTCACTCGTGCCCCAAGATGATCTTCAACTTTCGATACTAGCTATCGAAGTTGGGTCCGATGAGCTTGTCGCTGTCCAACAGCGTACGGAGAGATAGTGTGTTGGCCATATTTGAAAGAAAAAATAAAAATTTATTAGTATATGAATTACTTTTAATCCCAAAGATGTGGATTTTAGTGTAGAGGTCCTCTCAATATTTTTGTGAATTGATAGCTTCTACCTCCAATTCGAGGAATTACATTAATTCCTTAGTAGGTATTAAAATCCATATAGACTATAGTCGGGTCCGAGTGTGGTTCGATCAATCCTAGTACATCCATGGGTAGGTTCATAACTAATTATTTCTCCAAATATTTTTTAGCAATTAGGTTTTGCCCTAGGCATCCCTTCAGCAGGCGTGTGGTGCCTCCACTGAAAATCTTGATAAGGTCCAACCATTTACATGACAATACCAAGTGCATCCAACAAATGGATATCCAGACTCGAGCATAGCTCGACCAATCTGAGCATTAATTTGAAGGTACATCATGATGGTCATATGATGAATGACAATTTCAATACATAATAAATATCAGGTGTGTGGCACCTCCAATGCCTATTTGGAATATTGGACTTATTATCACACACCTTAATGGGAGACTGTAAGTTATCCCATAATTGTATCATTTTATGAACCTAATACTTTAAAGAATTTAATTTTATGGACTTGAGAATAAGAGAAGAAGTTGATCTGTAAGCTGTAAATTCTCCCACTGACTTTACCAAGTCATATAGAGATTAGACACAAGTTAGACTAAAGACACCTAAATCAGTCACATTGATTAACCTTGATGGCATGGGTCTACATGAATCGACTAGTGATCTAATCAAAATATAATTTACCATGTTGGCCAGGTAAGTGAGTTTAGTAGGAAGGATGAGCCCTTAACTCACTATAGACGCATTTAGGTGAGTAGCTCTTAAATAAAAACTACTTGATCGAATCTGTCAAACTTACTTTAGACACCAATTGATTAATTAGTTTTAATTTGATCCATTAGAAGATTCAGGCTTAACCACGGAGCTATGATCATGGTTCATTTATTAGGTCAAAAATATGGACTTGATCAAACTTCAACTATTGAGATTGATCTAAAAAAATTCTAACATAATCTAATTCAACACTTGATTAGATTAAATCAATTTCTCTATTTGGTCCATATGTGTTTCTAACCCTAGGTGTAACCGATTAAAAGAATCTGATTCAAGCTAACCCATTGTCTATCAATTTATGTGATGTCTTAATGATCTTCAATTCTCAAATCTAAATCATTCAAACTTAATTCAAAATTAAGTGTATGAAATATGTGTTTCAGTCTGTAAAACTATTCTACCATGATTTCAGATGAAGCATACCATATGTTTTAATTTATGAAAATAAATTTTTATAATATGTTTAATAATTAAATATGTATAGGTATGATTTAAACTTCATACATACATCACATGCATCATAATAACTTTTAGATCAATAATGATTACATCTTATGTAATATGCTATTCAGATTTAAAATAATTTTATATCTAAATTTTATGTTACTGTAATAAATTATAAATTACTTTAGATCTAATCTAAACATATTTATGATCAAAATCATTCATAAAAATCAGTTCGCCTTCTTCATGAAATTGGATCACAACGACACTCCTACACATCATAAAAGAACCTATCGAATGGATAATAGAGAGATTAATCTCTTTGATCTCCTGTGATCGAACGGTCTGATTATCTTATCAATCTGAATACTAGGCTACTTAGATCTAAAATTTAATTTTACATGTAATCACTATTGGAAAATATGTCGCAAAAGCCAATCGTCAATCTATTGACAGTTGAGCAACCTTGTATTGTAATTGATTTGTTAATAAATAAAATATATTTTTGATATTTTCATCATAACTTTTCATCTTCTAATGAACTCTGTTGTTGTGATGAAGTTCTTAGGACTATTTAGGTTTGATAAAGAGAGAATTTATCGATTAGTCCTTAAAACTGTTGACGACCAAATGATAGGCTGTTAATAAGGACGACAGCTTCTATCGAGCATAGGTCGTTGTAGGCCATATGGGTTGGTTGTCCTCTTAACCAAAGAGTGTGGAGATACTGGTATGATAGATAGATGAGATGTAAGGGTACATCATCATTGAACGTGACCAACTCCAAAGCATTCTGCTATCGAGAATATTTCTGATGGGATATAGGTATAAGTGTCTCTTAGACCTGAGATCGTCTCAGTGACTTGCAAGCAACTTACTGTGCTTTGGTACTGGACTAACTGAATTTCTAATTCAGTGATGGAAGGCTTTTGGATACAGTCAACTACTTACGAAGTCGGAGTGTGATCAAGATGAGATTGACCACTCCAAGAGTTGGAGAAGAATGAGTCGTTGTATTTCAATTTAGCAAAACCTTGGCCAGAATAATCCATTAGATGGATTTGATATTTTGAAATACAATGTGGACAACCTGATTAGAGTTGACAGTTGAACTCTGAGGTATTCTATGATCATTTTGATCAAGGAGATGAATTATTTGGAAACTATATCCACATGGGTTCTAAGGATGTTGTTCTACACATTCATCCTACCCGATCGTCGAGTACCATTGCTAGATGGTCACTTCGATTGGTATAAAAATTTATTTTTATACTATCAACTTAGGTTCAAATCTATAAGGTCACACATATTAGAGTTCACAATCTGATCGGATGGTTGATCAACGATTAAGAATCATTCTAGGGTTAAACGATCAATACGATTGACATTTAACCTAGTGCAAGTGTTGCAGGAGGATCGATTCGCAATTTGATTGCTAATTGACTTAATTTGATTAAGCCAATGGGTTGAGATTAAGTCTAATTGAATATGATTTAATTAGATTTAGTTTGATCTTGATTCAATCAAGTCCAGTCAGTTTATTGGATAAGCCAAGTGCAAGAAAAAACTAGTCCTAGTTCAAATAGGACTTGGGTCAACCTAATTTCTAATTCAATTAGAAAATTAAATCAGATTTAAATCTAATTTAATCTGATTAAATTAGGCTCTTAATTATATTAAGACTTATTTTAATTAGATTGATTTGGTTTTTATTAGATTTGATTTGAGAAATCAAATTTGAACAAGTCATAGATTGAATCCAAGTAAGACTAGGATTCCACTTTGGGCCACCTTAGCCCCCCACGCCCACTCTCTCTTATTTTATGCAATAAAACTCTCTCTCCTAGGTCTTCATGCATGCACAAAATTTTCTTCTCTTTCTCTCTTACATGAAATATGGTTGTGGATCAAGTCAAAGTAGGAATTAGTTTGGATTTCAAATTCTATGAGATAGAGTTTTAGGAAACCAAAACTCTTTCCTTATGGCACTGATTTTACCCAAATTTTTTTAGAATTTTCATGGATTTTATGGCACATAATATGTGCCCTTTTCTGATGGTCCACAATAGAAAAAGAAGGAGGGGACGCCCAAGAGTTGGGCACCCCTTGTCTTGTCTTGTTTGGATAATTCTTGACTAGGTATTTGACCTAGAAAAGAACTCTTCATATCTGTCTATTTAAAATGAATTTTTTTTATAAAATTTTTGTGGAAAATAAAGCATTGAGAGATTTTTGGGGCATCCAAAAATCAAGGAGAAAGAGTCTTAGAGCGTGGAGATCTAATAGATACAAAACTAGGTGTCTGGGTTAGAGCAAAGAGAAAAGTAAGAGGGTCTTCTTCTAGAGTTGCTGGGTTCATCTCTTCCCTTCCTCCATCTGTAAGTTTTCTAAGAGTATCTCATATAAAACTCTTTCTCCTACTTTTCATCTTTGGAAGAGTCCAAATCAAGTAGAGGGAGACATCTGATCAACCATCGAAGAAGGATCAGTATAGTACTAGCATACTGTGCTGATTTCCTGGATCAGAACTTCTGATGGAGATTCGTGAGCTCGTGTGGATGACTCCTAGAGGGTGGATGCATGTGCGGCTTGCAACATCATCCTCAAGCTCAGATTAGTAAAGTTAGAATTTCTAACTTGCAAGGTAATAGATCTGATCTATTATATTTTACATACATTAGATGTAGTATAAAAACATATTGATATGATCAACATGTAGTTCTTGCTCTTTATATTTTAATTTCTGATTTAATACCATATAATAATCATGTAATAAGATCTTAGATCTAAGAATTTTCTAATTTTATAAGATAAATTTTGATTTATTTTAGTCTTTCGCTGCATGATTTGAAAAAAGTTTCAAGATCTAACCCTGAAACCCTAAATCTGGTTCCTTCAATTGGTATCGGAGCCTAGGTTGTTTATTACATGATTATTTATAAATCCACATGATTATTTCTTAGATTAGATCTAATCTATAATCTGATTGTTAAATCTGAAATTAAAATTTTTTAGATCAATCACGAACTATAGGTTGTCCTATTGTAAGGTTTATCCCTTACAGTGTAAAGGTTGTCCTAGTTCATATAGATCTATCTCTAATCATAAATTTATTAGATATTGTTGGGTATAAAATGTCCACAGCCGAAGTCCTCAGCAGGATCAGCTCCAGGAGGTCCGCCCGGACTCCTACGGGAGTCGGGCATCGTCGCCAACGCCAACGGCTGCAGACAGACTTCGTCCGAACTCCTACAGGAACCGGACTCCGCCAACAATTTCAACCGCAAGTAGACTCCGCCCGGACTCCTACAGGAGCCGGGTTCCATCCTCAACATCAGCTGCCGGTAAGCCTAGTCTGGACTCCTACGGGAGCCGGACTTCGCCTTTAACTTTAATTGCAGAAAGACTACGCTCGGACTCCTACGGGAGCCGGGCTTCGTCCTCGACTCCAACGGCTGCAGACAGACTTCGTCCGGACTCCTACGGGAGCCGGACTCCGCCAACAATTTCAACCGCAAGTAGACTCCGCCCGGACTCCTATGGGAGCCGGGCTCCGTCCTCAACATCAGCTGCCGGTAAGCCTTGTTCGGACCCCTACGGAAGCCGGACTTCGCCTTTAACTTTAATTGCAGAAAGACTCCGCCCGGACTCCTACGGGAGCCGGGCTTCGTCCTCGACTCCAACGGCTGCAGAGAGACTTCGTCCGGACTCCTACGGGAGCTGGACTCCACCAACAATTTCAACCGCAAGTAGACTCCGCCCGGACTCCTATGGGAGCCGGGCTCCATCCTCAACATCAGCTGCCGGTAAGCCTTGTCCGGACTCCTACGGGAGCCGGACTTTGCCTTTAACTTTAATTGCAGAAAGACTCCGCCCGGACTCCTATGGGAGCCGGGCTTCGTCCTCGACTCCAACGGCTGCAGACAGACATCGTCCGGACTCCTACGGGAGCCGGACTCTGCCAACAATTTCAACCACAAGTAGACTCCGCCCGGACTCCAACGGGAGCCGGGCTCCGTCCTCAACATCAACTGCCGGTAAGCCTTGTTCGGACTCCTACGGGAGTCGGACTTCGTCTTTAACTTTAATTGCAGAAAGACTCCGCCCGGACTCCTACGGGAGCCGGGCTTCGTCCTCGACTCCAACGGCTACAGACAGACTTCGTCCGGACTCCTACGGGAGCCGGACTCCGCCAACAATTTCAACCGCAAGTAGACTCCGCCCGGACTCCTACGGGAGCCGGGCTCCGTCCTCAACATCAGCTGTCGGTAAGCCTTGTCCGGACTCCTACGGGAGCCGGACTTCGCCTTTAACTTTAATTGCAGAAAGACTCCGCCCGGACTCCTACGGGAGCCAGGCTTCATCCTCGACTCCAACGGCTGCAGACAGACATCGTCCAGACTCCTACGGGAGCTGGACTCCGCCAACAATTTCAACCGCAAGTAGACTCCGCCCGGACTCCTACGGGAGCCGGGCTCCGTCCTCAACATCAGCTGCCGGTAAGCCTTGTCCGGACTCCTACGGGAGCCGGACTTCGCTTTTAACTTTAATTGCAGAAAGACTCCGCCGGGACTCCTATGGGAGCCGGGCTTCATCCTCGACTCCAACGACTACAGACAGACTTCATCCGGACTCTTACGGGAGCCGGACTCCGCCAACAATTTCAATCGCAAGTAGACTCCGCCCGGACTCCTACGGGAGCCGGGCTCCATCCTCAACATCAGCTGCCGGTAAGCCTTGTCCGGACTCCTACGGGAGCCAGACTTCGCCTTTAACCTTAATTGCAGAAAGACTCCGCCCGGACTCCTACGGGAGCCAGGCTTCATCCTCGACTCCAACGGCTACAGATAGACTTCGTCCGGACTCCTACGGGAGCCGAACTCCGCCAACAATTTCAACCGCAAGTAGACTCCGCCCGGACTCCTACGGGAGCCGGGCTCCGTCCTCAACATCAGCAGCCGGTAAGCCTTGTCCGGACTCCTACGGGAGCCGGACTTCACCTTTAACTTTAATTACAGAAAGACTTCGCCCGGACTCCTACGGGAGCCGGGCTTCGCCCTCGACTCCAACGGCTGCAGACAGACTTCGTCCGGACTCCTACGGGAGCCGGACTCCGCCAACAATTTCAACCGCAAGTAGACTCCGCCCGGACTCCTACGGGAGCCGGGCTTCGTCCTCAACATCAGCTGCCGGTAAGCCTTGTCCGGACTCCTACGGGAGCCGGACTTCGCCTTTAACTTTAATTGCAGAAAGACTCCGCCCGGACTCCTACGGGAGCCGGACTTCGTCCTCGACTCCAACGGCTGGAGACAGACTTCGTCCGGACTCCTACGGGAGCCGGACTCCGCCAACAATTTCAACTGCAAGTAGACTCCACCCGGACTCCTACGGGAGCCAGGCTCCGTCCTCAACATCAGCTATCGGTAAGCCTTGTCCGTACTCCTACGGGAGCCGGACTTCGCCTTTAACTTTAATTGCAGAAAGACTCCGCCCGGACTCCTACGGGAGCCGGGCTTCGTCCTCGACTCCAACGGCTGCAGACAGACATCATCCGGACTCCTAAGAAAGCCAGACTCCGTCAATAATTTCAACCACAAGTAGACTCCGTCCGAACTCCTACGGGAGCCGGGCTCCGTCCTCAACATCAGCTGCCGGTAAGCCTTGTCCGGACTCCTACGGGAGCCGGACTTCGCCTTTAACTTTAATTGCAGAAAGACTCCGCCCGGACTCCTACGGGAGCCGGACTTCGTCCTCGACTCCAACGGCTGGAGACAGACTTCGTCCGGACTCCTACGGGAGCCGGACTCCGCCAACAATTTCAACTGCAAGTAGACTCCGCCCGGACTCCTACGAGAGCCGGGCTCCGTCCTCAACATCAGCTGTCGGTAAGCCTTGTCCGTACTCCTACGGGAGCCGATCTTCGCCTTTAACTTTAACTGCAGAAAGACTCCGCCCGGACTCCTACGGGAGCCGGGCTTCGTCCTCGACTCCAACGACTGCAGACAGACATCATCCGGACTCCTACGGGAGCCGGACTCCGTCAATAATTTCAACCACAAGTAGACTCCGCCCGAACTCCTACGGGAGCCGGGCTCCGTCCTCAACATCAGCTGCCGGTAAGCCATGTCCGGACTCCGACGGGAGCCGGACTTCGTCTTTAACTTTAATTGCAGAAAGACTCCGCCCGGACTCCTACGGGAGCCGAACTTCGTCCTCGACTCCAACGGCTGCAGACAGACTTCGTCCGGACTCCTACGGGAGCCGAACTCTGCCAACAATTTCAACCGCAAGTAGACTCCGCCCGGACTCCTACGGGAGCCGGGCTCCGTCCTCAACATCTGCTGCCGGTAAGCCTTGTCCGGACTGCTACGAGAGCCGGACTTCGCCTCTAACTTTAATTACAGAAAGACTCCGCCCGAACTCCTACGGGAGCCGGACTTCATCCTCGACTCCAACGGCTGCAGACAGACTTCGTCCGGACTACTACGGGAGCCGGACTCCGCCAACAATTTCAACCGCAAGTAGACTCCGCCCGGACTCCTACGGGAGTCGGGCTCCATCCTCAACATCAGCTGCCAGTAAGCCTTGTCCGGACTCCTATGGGAGCCGGACTTCGCCTTTAACTTTAATTGCAGAAAGACTCTGCCCGGACTCCTACGGGAGTCGGGCTTCGTCCTCGACTCCAACGGCTGCAGACAGACTTCGTTCGAACTCCTACGGGAGCCGGACTCCGCCAACAATTTCAACTGCAAGTAGACTCCGCCCGAACTCCTACGGGAGCCAAAATCCGTTTTCAACATCAGCTGCCGGTAAGCCTTGTCCGGACTCCTACGGGAGCCGAACTTCGCCTTTAACTTTAATTGCAGAAAGACTCCGCCCGGACTCCTACGGGAGCCGGGCTTCGTCCTCGACTCCATTGGCTGCAGACAGACTTCATCCGGACTCCTATGGGAGCCGGACTCCGCCAACAATTTCAATCGCAAGTAGACTCCGCCCGGACTCCTACGGGGGCCGGGCTCTGTCCTCAACATCAGCTGCCGGTAAGCCTTGTCCGGACTCCTATGGGAGCCGGACTTCCCCTTTAACTTTAATTACAGAAAGACTCCGCCCGGACTCCTACGGGAGCCGGGCTTCATCCTCGACTCCGACGGCTGCAGACAGACTTCGTCCGGACTCCTACGGGAGCCGGACTCCGCCAATAATTTCAACCGCAAGTAGACTCCGCCCGGACTCCTACGGGAGCCGGACTTCATCCTCGACTCCAACGGCTGCAGACAGACTTCGTCCGGACTCCTACGGGAGCCAGACTCTGCCAACAATTTCAACTGCAAGTAGACTCCGCCCGGACTCCTACGGGAGCCAGGCTCCGTCCTCAACATCAGCTATCGGTAATTCTTGTCCGGACTCCTACGGGAGCCAGACTTTGCCTTTAACTTTAATTGCAGAAAGACTCCGCCCGGACTCCTACGGGAGCCGGGCTTCATCCTCGACTCCAACAATTGCAGACAGACTTCGTCCGGACTCCTACGGGAGCTGGACTCCGCCAACAATTTCAACCGCAAGTAGACTCCGCCCGGACTCCTACGGGAGCCGGGCTCTGTCCTCAACATCCGCTGCCGGTAAGCCTTGTCTGAACTCCTACGGGAGCCGGACTTTGCGTTTAACTTTAATTACAGGAAGACTCCGCCCAGACTCTTACGAGAGCCGGGCTTCGTCCTCGACTCCAACGACTGCAGGCAGACTTCGTCCAGACTTTTACGGGAGCCGGACTCCGCCAACAATTTCAACCGCAAGTAGACTCCGCCCGGACTCCTACGAGAGCCGGGCTCCGTCCTCAACATCAGCTGCCGGTAAGCCTTGACCGGACTCCTACGGGAGCCAGACTTCGCCTTTAAATTCAACTGCAGGTAGACCTCGCCCAAACTCCTACGGATACCGGACCTCACTACCGACTCCAACCAAACTTCGGCCGATAAGTCTGGACCCCCTGGCAGGCCACAGTAACGGCCACGATTTGGCCCCACTCCCTGCGGCGGGCCCTACGCGGCTCCATTACTCCCTGGCAGACCACAGTAACGGACAACACTGCTCCGCTCCCTGCGGCGGACCCTACGCAACTCCATTACTCCCCGACAGGCCGTATTAACGGCCACAATTCTGCTCCACTCCCCGCGGCGGATCCTGTGCGATCCCACCACTGCATGATGAGTCACGACAGCGAACGTCGCTCCACTCCCCGTAACTGACTCCACGTGGCACACCCCGGTGATAGCCACGGGTCCACTCCACTACACTTCGCAGCAAACTCCGTCTGACCCTGGGCAGCTCACTGCCAGACGGTTACGGATGTCGCTATCAGACTACTGCCCCCTCTGCCTATAAAAGGGGACCCCAGATACGTTATTCTATAAGCTTTAATCTTTCATCTAAAAACTCTGCTAAATTCTCCATTCGAGCACTCCATTCTTGTTGAGGCAGAGAACTGACTTGAGCATCGGAGGGTCTTGCCGGAGCAACCCCACCTCCGGTTTAGACTTCCTTTGCAGGTCCCGACGACGACCGCGACTTCCCCGACTCCAGCTTCTCCGGTGCAAGCGGATTTTTGCACCAACAGGATTGGTGCTAGAGGAAGGGCCTGTGTCTTCGCAGTACCCGTGTTCTTAAAGGAGCGCTCAGCGGATCCACCTCCGATCGTCTCCTCCGACACCCACTCCTTGTTTCCCCCCACGGGATCCGTACTTGATGCCTCCTCACAAGGCATCCACGCGACGGTCCACGGCCTCCGCGGCTAGATCCCAGGCTCCGACCTCCCCTCCTGTTTCTCAACCTCCTCCTCCTCCTCCGGCGGTGGCGGTCGGTGCGGAGCAATTTGACCTGCTGGCGCAGCAGGTCAGAGGCCTCACCGAGGCTGTGCAAGCTATGCAGCAGCAGCAGCCGCAGGCATCGGTACGTCCGGAAAGGGCATCCCCGGAACACCAGAATCCGACGACGGGGCGGGCCACCTGGTCCAGCCGCCCCGTCCTTCCTGGAAAAACGAACCCGAGGGTAGAGAGCCCTCAATCGGACCACGACTCCACCCCTGGAAGATCCCTGCCCCCGTTCTGCCAGAGGACCCTCGAGACTCGAAGTCGAGAGGATTTCCTGGATCGGAGGCTTCAGGAGATGAACCGGCGGATCGAAGAACTCCGCCATGCACCCCCCACTTATGGTGAGGATATTTGTACTGACCCTCCCTTTTCCCAAATGATCATGCAGAAACCAATCCCGCCAAACTTCGAGCTTCCCCAGTTTGAAAGCTACGACGGGACTTCGGACCCGGTTGATCATCTGGAGGCCTTCCGGACGATGATGCTGCTTCACAGTGCTCCTGACGCCATCTTATGCCGGGCCTTCCCATCCACCTTGAAGGGAGCAGCGAGGAACTGGTACTCGGCTTTGAAATCGGGTACCATCTTTTCCTTCGATCAAATGAGCCACCAATTTATGGCCCATTTTGTCAGCAGCCGGCGCCCCCGGAAGGGTTCGAAATCTCTCATCAACATCAAGCAAAGGGAAGGGGAGTCCATTCGGGCCTACATCAACCGCTTCAACATCGCGGTGCTGGAGGTCCGGAACTTGGACCAATCAGTCGCAATGGCCGCCCTGAAGGGTGGCCTTCAGAAGAATGACCTTTTATTCTCCCTGGAAAAGAAGTATCCCAGGGATTTTGCTGATTTGCTGGCCCGGGCCGAAGGGTACGCCCGAGCAGAAGAAGCCTTCAAAATGAAGGATGAAGAGACGGCGAGGGAGCGGCAAGCGGGAGACTCGAGTAAGCCCGCAATTGAAAAAAGGCCAAAGGAAGCCCGGCTGCGTTCTCGATCCCCTCCTGGCCATAAGCGCGCCCATACTCCACCCCAGGCGCGCAGGCAGAGAAGCCCGGATCGTGGGGTTCGACGGGGTTCCCCATTAGGGAGATTCCGCAACTACGCCCCCCTCAACGCCTCGAAGGCCCAGGTATTGATGGAGGTCAGGGAGCAGCTCCCTAGGCCGGAGAGGATGCGCACACACCCCGGGAAGTGCAACCCCAACAAGTTCTGCCTCTACCACCGCGACCACGGCCATGACACAGAGGAATGCATCTAGCTCCGGGACGAGATCGAGGAGCTCATTCGGCGAGGTCGACTCGACAGGTTCATTTGATGCAGGCCTGAGGGTAGAGGAGATCGGCCAAGGGCCCTTCTGCAGCCTGAGCCGTCAAGAAGGGAGGAGCAGCCCGGGGACCGACCTCCCATCGAGACCATCGACTCCATCACTGGAGGACCTCTCGGAGTAGCCGACCTCCCACGACCGTGAAACTTGGAAAACTTACGGGTGTACTACCAATAACTTCATTTTAATTGAAAGTTGCATACCTGCATGTCTTTAAACAATTCGCACAAACCGTGTCAGAAGCGAAAGAGAAACATCATCCCGACAAAGTCGAAGGCCCGGTTCCATTTAGACCGGATGGGGGGAGAGGCCTTACAACGCCCATATGAGCCCCCACAGCCCTGTTAGGGACAGGAGGAGAACCTCGCCCTAACTTGAGCAAAGTCGAAGGCCCGATTCCATTTAGATCGGATGGGGGGAGAGGCCTTACAACGCCCATATGAGCCCCCACAGCCCTGTTAGGGACAGGAGGAGAACCTCGCCCTAACTTGAGCAAAGTCGAAGGCCCGGTTCCATTTAGACCGGATGGGGGGAGAGGCCTTACAACGCCCATATGAGCCCCCACAGCCCTGTTAGGGACAGGAGGAGAACCTCGTCCTAACTTGAGCAAAGTCGAAGGCCCAGTTCCATTTAGACCGGATGGGGGGAGAGGCCTTACAACGCCCATATGAGCCCCCACATCCCTGTTAGGGACAGGAGGAGAACCTCGTCCTAACTTGAGCAGAGTCGAAGGTCCGGTTCCATTTAGACCGGATGGGGAGAGTGTTGGGTACAAAATACCCACGGTCGAAGTTTTCAACAGGATTAGCCCTTGCAGACTCCGCCCGGACTCCCACGGGAGACGAGCACCGTCACCAACTTCAACTGTCGGTAAGATCCGCCCAAACTCCCACGGGAGATGGGCTCCGCCTACGACTCCGACCCCAAGGGGGACTTCGCCCGGACTCCTACGGGAGCCGGGCTTCGTCGCCAACGTCAACCGCCGGTAAGATTCGTCCAGACTCCTACGGGAGCCGGACTTCACCTTTAACTTTGATTGCAGAAAGACTTCGTCCGGACTCCTACGGGAGCCGGACTTCATTCTCGACTCCAACGGCTGCAGACAGACTTCGTCCGGACTCCCACGGGAGCCGAACTTCGCCTTGACTTCAGCAAAGAAAAACTCCGAGCGAAAAGAAAAAAGGAAGGCAACGGACTATGACAGCTACGATTGGAAAACGGATAGCGATCGAGGTACAGAAAACTCTGTCACCACAAGGACTGGGGCTCCCACAGGGAGTCCCAGCTTTTGAAAAAGTTTTCGACACAAAACAGGACAACCTACTTAGGGTGACAGAAGCTCGAATCCCCAAACTCAAACCCTAGGAGGGACCTCAGGCCCGATTGGCCCCAAGCAAGCCCACAGCCATTGACGGGAAAATGACAACCAGGTATCTTCGAACGGCGTAAAAGTCAAAAAGGAGCTCGGCAAATAACAATCCAACACGAATAAAAGAGACCGTCGATGACCTTGGGACGACGTGAAAAAGAAAAGAAGAAAAGAAGGAAGAGAGAAAAAAGAAGAATAAAGAAGTTCGACAGACGACTACCCGATACAAGATGCAGACGAGGTAACAAAATCTCCTTTTCATTTTTCAGCTGACAGGATGTACGTTACAAGACCCGGTGGCCCAAAAAAAAAAAAAAATGTATACATCATTGCAAGTCTCGCGAACACGGTTTGGAAAGGATGCACCGGAGGCCACTTCAAGCTGCAAACTTCTCTTCCCAGCCGCGTCGTCCAGTACGTGTGATGGGCTCATCGGCTTTCGCCCCATCTTGTTTCGCTCCACCTCCGAAGTCCCAACCTCAGGGGGAAAAGGATGGGATAGAATCCCGAAGACGGTAAGGGCAACGGCAGCGGCGACGAAGACCTATTTCAAGAAGAACCGGAGTCACCCTGGGGGCAACGGTGGCGCCAGAAATATGCGTCATCACTGAATACTCCGTGGTAGCCGTCGTCCAAAATGCTCCGGCAAGGTTGGCATGCGCTACTTCCACCATCCTCGCAACAGGTTCTACTGCCCCACCGTCGACGTCGACCGCTTCTGGTCCCACGGCCACGACGACATCAAGGATCCCGCCACAGCTTGCGACGACAGCTCCACCCTCTTGACCAATATCATCCCTCCTTGCTACTTCGAAATTCTCGGACAGAATACCTTTACCGGCGGCCTCCGTTGTTAAACCCCTATTGTTGAAGGAATTCTTCCTTGAGCCCCCTTTGAAACGATGGGGATCCTCAGCGGCCACTTGATGACCGACGAACTCACCGACCGCTGTTCTCCTCCTCGCCTTCCTCCAGGCCCTATACATCCCTTCGAGGATGGCCTCCGGAGTGGAGGGCATGACGTGGGATCCCCTTAGAGAAGAATCAAGGGGCTGAAGACAGCGAGGGCTGGTGCGGAGGAAGTGGCTGAATAGTTAGGCTCTCAGATGAAAGAAAGATGCTGTCCTTTCGGCAGGATGGAGCCCCAAAGGAAGAGTAGGGGGTTTAAATAGCCAGCGGATCTTAGCACAGTTATGGCGGCGGGTGTCCCTAGGCCAACTGGTGCATGCCACGTGTCCCACTCGCCGCTATCGAGGATTGACTGTTCGCAAATTTCTGTAGCGCAACACTTGGGATCACGTTTCGACGGGAGTTCCGAAAAGACTCTTCAGGTCGCCCCGATCCGAAAAGACTCCAGCGCACGCACATTTAATGCCAAAATATCTGGGGGCGGCAGTGCACGGGATTCGAGGGGATGATTTCGACTGTACCCATCCCTCTCTGAACTTCCTTCGTTCAAAATTCAAACTCGAAAGTAGGGGACTGGTGTTGGGTATAAAATGTCCACAGTCAAAGTCCTCAGCAGGATCAGCTCCAGGAGGTCTGCCCGGACTCCTACAGGAGCCGGGCTTCGTCACCAACGCCAACGGCTGAAGACAGACTTCGTCCGGACTCCTACGGGAGCCGGACTCCGCCAACAATTTCAACCGCAAGTAGACTCCGCCCGGACTCCTACGGGAGCCGGGCTCCATCCTCAACATCAGCTGCCGGTAAGCCTAGTCCGGACTCCTACGGGAACCGGACATCGCCTTTAACTTTAATTGCAGAAAGACTCCGCCCGGACTCCTACGGGAGCCAGGCTTCATCCTCGACTCCAACGGCTGCAGACAGACTTCGTCCGGACTCCTACGGGAGCCGGACTCCGCCAATAATTTCAACCGCAAGTAGACTCCGCCCGGACTCCTACGGGAGCCAGGCTCCATCCTCAACATCAGCTGCCGGTAAGCCTTGTCCGGACTCCTACGGGAGTCGGACTTTGCCTTTAACTTTAATTGCAGAAAGACTCCGCCCGGACTCCTATGGGAGCCGGGCTTCATCCTCGACTCCAACGGCTGCAGACAGACTTCGTCCGGACTCTAACGGGAGCTGGACTCTGCCAACAATTTCAACCGCAAGTAGACTCCGCTCGGACTCCTACGGGAGCCGGGCTCCGTCCTCAACATCAGCTGCCGGTAAGCCTTGTCCGGACTCCTACGGGAGCCGGACTTCGCCTTTAACTTTAATTGCAGAAAGACTCCGCCCGGACTCCTACAGGAGCCGGGCTTCGTCCTCGACTCCAACGGCTGCAGACAGACATCGTCCGGACTCCCACGGGAGCCGGACTCCGTCAACAATTTCAACCACAAGTAGACTCCGCCCGGACTCCTACGGGAGCCGGGCTTCATCCTCAACATCAGCTGTCGGTAAGCCTTGCCCGGACTCCTACGGGAGCCGGACTTCGCCTTTAACTTTAATTGCAGAAAGACTCCGCCCGGACTCCTACGGGAGCCGGGCTTCGTCCTCGACTCCAACGGCTGTAGACAGACTTCGTCCGGACTCCGACGGGAGCCGGACTCCGCCAACAATTTCAACCGCAAGTAGACTCCGCCCGGACTCTAACGGGAGTCGGGCTCCATCCTCAACATCAGCTGTCGGTAAGCCTTGTCCGGACTCCTACGGGAGCCGAACTTCGCCTTTAACTTTAATTGCAGAAAGACTCCGCCCGGACTCCTACGGGAGCCGGGCTTCATCCTCGACTCCAACGACTGCAGACAGACTTCGTCCGGACTCCTACGGGAGCCGGACTCCGCCAACAATTTCAACCATAAGTAGACTCCGCCCGGACTCCTACGGGAGCCGGGCTCCGTCCTCAACATCAGCTGCCGGTAAGCCGTGTCCGGACTCCTACGGGAACCAGACTTCGCCTTTAACTTTAATTGCAGAAAGACTCTGCCCGGACTCCTACGGGAGCCGGGCTTCATCCTCGACTCCAACGGCTGCAGACAGACTTCGTCCGGACTCCTACGGGAGCCGGACTCCGCCAACAATTTCAACCGCAAATAGACTCCGCCCGGACTCCTATGGGAGCCGGGCTCCGTCCTCAACATCAGCTGCCGGTAAGTCTTGTCTGGACTCCTACGGGAGTCGGACTTCGCCTTTAACTTTAATTGCAGAAAAACTCCGCCCGGACTCCTACGGGAGCCGGGCTTCGTCCTCGACTCCAACGGCTGCAGACAGACTTCGTCCGGACTCCTATGGGAGCCAGACTCCGCCAACAATTTCAACCGCAAGTAGACTCCGCCCGGACTCCTACGGGAGCCGGGCTCCGTCCTCAACATCATCTATCGGTAAGCCTTGTCCGGACTCCTACGGAAGCCGGACTTCGCCTTTAACTTTAATTGCAGAAAGACTCTGCCCGGACTCCTATGGGAGTCGGGCTTCATCCTCGACTCCAACGGCTGCAGACAGACTTCGTCCGGACTCCTACGGGAGCCGGACTCCGCCAACAATTTCAACCGCAAGTAGACTCCGCCCGGACTCCTACGGGAGCCGGGCTTCATCCTCGACTCCAACGGCTGCAGACAGACTTCGTCCGGACTCCTACGGGAGCCGGACTCCGCCAACAATTTCAACCGCAAGTAGACTCCGCCCGGACTCCTACGGGAGTCGGGCTCCGTCCTTAACATCAACTGTCGGTAAGCCTTGTCCGGACTCCTACGGGAGCTGAACTTCGCCTTTAACTTTAATTGCGGAAAGACTCCGCCCGCACTCCTACGGGAGCCGGGCTTCGTCCTCGACTCCAACGGCTGCAGACAGACTTCGTCTGGACTCCTACGGGAGCCGGCCTCCGCCAACAATTTCAACCACAAGTAGACTCTGCCCGGACTCCTACGGGAGCCGGGCTCCGTCCTCAACATCAGCTGCCGGTAAGCCTTGTCCGGACTCCTACGAGAGCCGGACTTCGCCTTTAACTTTAATTGCAGAAAGACTCCGCCCGGACTCCTACGGGAGCCGGGCTTCGTCCTCGACTCCAACAGCTGCAGACAGACTTCGTCCGGACTCCTACAGGAGCCGGACTCCGCCAACAATTTCAACCGGAAGTTGTCTCCGCCCGGACTCCTACGGGAGCCGGGCTCCGTCCTCAACATCAGCTGCCGGTAAGCCTTGTCTGGACTCCTACGGGAGCCGGACTTCGCCTTTAACTTTAATTGCAGCAAGACTCCGCCCGGACTCCTACGGGAGTCGGGCTTCATCCTCGACTCCAACGGCTGCAGACAGACTTCATCCGGACTCCTACGGGAGCCGGACTCCGCCAACAATTTCAATCGCAAGTAGACTCTGCCCAGACTCCTACGAGAGTCGGGCTCCATCCTCAACATCAGCTACCGGTAAGCCTTGATCGGACTCCTACGGGAGTCGGACTTCACCTTTAACTTCAACTTCAGATAGACCTCGCCCAAACTCCTATAGATACCGGACCTCACTACCGACTCAAACCGAACTTCGGCCGACAAGTCTGGACCCCCTGGCAAGCCACAGTAACGGCCACGATTTGGCCCCACTCCCTGCGGCGGGCCCTATGCGGCTCCATTACTGCCTGGCAGACCACAGTAACGGACAACACCGCTCCACTCCCTGCGGCGGACCCTAGCAACTCCATTACTCCCCGACAGGCCGTATTAACGGCCATAATTCTGCTCCACTCCCCGCGGCGGATCCTATGCGATCCCACCACTCCATGACGAGTCACGACAGCGAACGTCGCTCCACTCCCCGTAACTGACTCCACGTGGCACACCCCGGTGATAGCCATGGGTCCACTCCACTACTCTTCACAGCAAACTCTGCCTGACCCTGGGCAGCTCACTGCCAGACGGTTACGGATATCGCTATCAGACTACTGCCCCCTCCGCCTATAAAAGGGGACCCCAGATACGTTATTCTATAAGCTCTAATCTTTCATCTAAAAACTCTGCTAAATTCTCCGTTCGAGCACTCCATTCTTGTTGAGGTAGAGAACTGACTTGAGCGTCGGAGGATCTTGCCGGAGCAACCCCACCTCCGATTTAGACTTCCTTTGCAGGTCCCGGTGACGACCGCGACTTCCCCGACTCCAGCTTCTCCGGCGCAAGCGGATTTTTGCACCAACATATATGATCTAGATTAAATTTATAATTTATTAGATTTAAAAGATATTTAAATCTAAAATAAAATTTCTTTATTAATAATTTCCATGCAAAGAACCATCATATATTTGTCTGAAAAATTTGCATAATTTAAAGTTAAAATTATTTCAATTATATGAACTTGTTTAGATTAGATCTAAAGTAGTTTCATGCTTATTTTATTTACATTTTGATTATGAATCAAACATACAACTTGATTGGTAAAACCATGTTATAAAAATATTTTATAAATATAAAAATTATTTTTGAAAAGTCGAACCCCAACCCTCAGCCCAAAACTTAATTGAGAATTAAGAAGTTATTTGATTAGGTTCTAGGATTATGAATTGAAGAACCTAAGATACAAACCATAACACATTGGGTTAATGGGTTAGTAGGAATTAGATCCATTAATTGGGTTAGACCTAAGGTTAGGTTAAAGATGGACTTAATTAGAGAATTGACTAAATCTAATCAATTGTTGTCTTAGATTAGGTCAAGGATTCTCTAGATCAATTATAATAGTTGTAGTTGGTCAAGTCCATGTCTTTAACAAGAACCAAGTAGACTTGATTCTTGGCTAAGCAGTCTAGCACAAACTGTTAGGTTGATCTAATTGAAATAAATTAAACCAGTTGATGTCTAAGGTAAACCAGACTAGTGGTTTTTAATTGGCAGCCCGCTTATCTGGTCATTTCTGATGGTGTCTAAGGCAAGCTTTGGCAGACCCTCCCACCGATCGAACTTACCTGGCCTCTTGGTGAAATTATATTTTGATCAGATCACTTGATTATTCGAGCTGACCCATGTCAGCTAGGTAAATCAGTGTGACTGATTTAGGTGCTCCTAGACCAGCCCTTTTAATGGTCTCCCTTAAGCTGACTTGGTGAAGCCAGTGAGAGGATCATGATAAGTTGGTTCATCTGACCTCCTCCTCTAAATCAATTAAATCCTCTAAAATTATTAGGTCCTTAAAATGAAATAGTTATGGTGATAACTAGATCATAGCCTCCCATTAAGTGGATGATAATGGATCCATCAGTTGGATAATCATTGGAGGCCCAAAGGCCTGGTGCTTATTGGTTGATGGAATTGTCATTCATAATATGATTTCTTGACTGTATCTTTCTAAATGGTGGTTAGGTTAACCAACCAAAGTTGGGCCTAATCATTCATTGGCTAGATGGGCCAAGTATGGTCATATTAATGGTTGGACCTAACCAGACCTTTTCAGTGGAGGTCAAAGCCTACTGATTAGGGACTGGGGCAAAATTAAAATTACTAAAAATTATTTAGAAAAATAATTAGTTATGAACCTACCTTTAGATGTATATGGGTTGCCAACCAAAGTTGAGCTTATGTGCAGTCTAAGTGGATTCTAGTACCCACTAAGAAATTAGGATAATTCTTTGAATTGGAGGTACAGGCTATCAATTCGAATAAAATAGTGAGAGAAACCTTTTGATTAAAGTCCAAATCTTTAGGTTTAATGAATCAATTACTAATTAGGTTATGGTTTTCCTTTGTGCAGATATGGCCACTTCCCTATCGCTCTGATCATTGTTGGACAATGATAATTTGGTAGGATCCAACTTCGGTAGCTGGTATCGAAAATTAAAGATAGTCCTGGAGTATGAACGGATCCTATATGTGATAACAGATCTTGCACCTGAGGAGCTAGCTGCCAATGCACGTAGAACAGTTAGAGACACTTATCAGAAGTGGCTCAGTGATCGAACCATGATGCGCTGCATCAGCTGGCTGCCATGAGCAACGAGTTCAGTCACAGATTTGAGATGGCTCAGCCAAAAGACATGCTTCAAGTGTTGGAAGATGCCTTTGGCACACCCGATGATGTAGAGAGACACAAGACTAGTTGTGCCATCTTCAATGCCAAAATGTAGGATAGTGCCTCTGTCACTGATCATGTATTGTACATGATCGAGCTGATGGAGTGTTTGAGCAAGCTCGGTTTTTCCTTGCATGAGCAGCTTGGAAAAGATGCAATACTGAACTCGCTGCCCAAGTCTTATCTCCCATTTCTTACTCATTATAGAATGACAAAGCCTGAAGTAAACTACCATGAGTTACTGGGGTTGCTTCAGAACTTAGAGAAGGATCACCAACTCCACAAGGAGTCGATGAACTTAGTGAGAGGTTCGTCTTCTGGCTCTCGACCCTTTAAGAAGGGAAAGAAGAATAAGAAGAAGAAAGTGAAGAAGGTGCAAGTTCAGGCTAGGACATCAGTGCAGGGCCAGACCAGAAAGATCAAGCTCGAGAAGAGTCAAGCTGAATACTTCTTTTGCAAGAAGCGGGGGCACTGGCAAGCACCCTAGATTAAATAGTGTATCAGATATCTACTTATACCACTGTACGCTAGGTCATATAAACAAGAATAAGATAAACAGGTTGACTCAAGAGGGAATCCTTGAAGTCAGTGATTGTGAATCACTACCAACCTGTGAGTCCTGTCTTCTTGGTAAAATGATCAAGTCACCTTTTACTAAAAAAGGTGAGAGAGCTATTGAGCTCTTGGGCCTAGTACATACTGATGTATGCGGGCCCATGAGCACAAGTGCTAGAGGTGGATATTTTTACTTCATCACTTTCATGGATGATCTATCCAGATATGGATATGTCTATCTGATGAAACATAAGTCGGATTCATTTGAAATATTCAAACGATTTCGAAGTGAAATAGAAAAACAAACTGAGAAGAGTATTAAAACTCTTCGGTTTGATCGAGGAGGAAAATACTTTTCTGATGGATTTCTCACATATCTAGGAGAGAATGGGATTCTCTCCCAATGGACTCCTCCAAGAATACCACAGCATAATGGTATGTCTGAAAGGAGAAATCAGACTCTATTAGACATGGTCCGATCTATGATGGATTTTGCCAGCTTGTCGATGTCCTTCTGGGGATATGCACTCGAATCGGCCTGTTATCTGTTAAATAGGATTTCAAGTAAGTCTGTAATTAAGACTTCATATGAGATATGGATAGGACATAAGCCAGCACTTTCACACCTTAGGGTCTGGGGGTGCCCGGCCTATGTCAAATGGTTAGTTACAGATAAACTTAGACCTAAGTCTGACAAATGCACATTTATAGGATACCCCAAAGAGATCAAAAGATATTTTTTCTACCATACTGATGAACAAAAGGTGTTCGTCAGCCTTAAGACAATCTTTTCAGAAAAGAAGTTCCTTGATGAAGGAACCGTTGCCTCTAAGGTTGAACTTAATGAAGTCCAACAGGTAGAAGAACCGACACCAATAGTTGAACCAGAGTTGGATTTGATTAGATAAGATTTGGAGCCCAATGTACCTACACCATTAAGATGATCCGGTAGAGTACCACGTCAGCTGGACAGATACTATGATTTCTTGATCCGGGATGATGATCCCATCGAACTCACTGAGAATGATGAGGATCCGATCACCTATATGGATGCAATGAAGAGATCTAATTTTGAAAAATAGCTTGAAGCCATGAAATCTAAAATGGAGTCCATGAAGGTCAACGATGTATGGACATTGGTTGACCCACCTGAAGCGGTTAAACCCGTTGGGTGTAAATGAGTTTTCAAAAGGAAGAAGAGTACAGACGGAAAGGTGGAGACCTATAAAACATGTCTGGTTCTCAAGGGGTATCGTCAACATTATGGTATTGACTATAACGAGACGTTCTCCCCTATGGCAATGCTCAAATCCATTCGGATAATGCTTGCAATAGCTGCCCATCTGGATTATGAGATCTGACAGATGGATGTAAAGACAGCTTTCTTGAATGGAGAGATGATCGAAGAGGTGTATATGATACAACCTGAGGAGTTTACATCCACAGATGAGTCCAAGGTGTGCAAGCTTCAGAGATCTATTTATGGATTGAGGCAAGCTTCTCGAAGTTAGAATATGCATTTTGATAAGGTGATCAAAACATATGACTTTGTTAAGAGCAGAGAAGAGTCCTACATCTATAAATGGTCAAATGATCAAGTTGTGGTATTCCTTATCTTGTACATGGATGACATTCTCTTAATCGAGAATGACATCCCCGCACTATAAGGAATAAAAGTTTGGTTGTCATCGTAGTTCTCCATGAAGGACTTGGGTGAAGCATCCTACATCCTAGAGATGAAGATCTATAGGGATAGATCTAAAAGGATGCTTGGATTATCCCAGTCCACGTACATAGATACTGTGCTGAAGAGGTTCAGCATGGAGAATTTCAAGAAGGGCTATCTACCGATAGGCCATGAAATTTCTCTCTCTAAGAAGGATTATCCGACAACTCCTAAAGAGAGAGAGCATATGAATAGAGTCTCATATGCTTCGATCGTGGGATCTATCATGTACGTCATGATATGTACAAGACCAGATGTGGCGTACTCACTAGGAGTAGTGAGTAGATACCAATCTGATCCCAGAAAAAACCACTGGAAAGTGGTTAAAGCCATCCTTAAGTATTTGAGAAATACTAAGGACCAATGGTTGGTTTATGGCAAGTCAGATCTGAAACTTATGGGGTTCACAGACTTTAGCTTTCAATCTGACCACGATGATAGCAGAAGCATGTCAGATTATATCTTTACTCTAAATGGTGGAGTCATTTGCTAGAAGAGTTCCAAACAGCATACTATAGCAGACTCTATTTGTGAAGCGGAGTACATCGCAGCATCGGATGCTGCAAAGGAAGCTATATGGCTGAGAAAATTCATCACCGAGCTCGAAGTAGCACCCTCCCTTGATGGTTCGGTCCTGCTCCACTACGACAGCACTGGTACCATAGCTTAGGAAAAGGAACCCAAAGCACACCAACAGATGAAGCACATTTTCTGCCACTTCCATCTGGTCCAAGAGATCGTGGATCGAGGTGACGTCGACCTTCAGAAGATCGACGGAAAGGAGAACCTGACCAACCCCTTCACTAAAGCCCTAGCAATAAAAGAGTTCGATAATCACAAGTCGAAGATGAGTATTAGATACTGTGCCGAGTGGCTTTAGGACAAGTGAGAGTTGTTAGAAAATATGTCCCAAAAGTCAATCGTCAATCTATTGACAGTTGAGCAACCTTGTATTGTAATTGATTTGTTAATAAATAAAATATATCTTTGGTATTTTCATCACAAGTTTTCATCTTCTAATGAATTCCGTTATTGCGATGAAGTTCCTAGGACTATTTAGGTTTGATAAAGAGAGAATTTATCGATTAGTCCTTAAAACTGTTCATGACCAAATGATAGGCTGTTAATAAGGATGATAGCTTCTATCGAGCATAGGTCACTGTAGGCCATATGGGTTGGTTTTCCTCTTAACCAAAGAGTGTGGAGACACTAGTATGATATACAGGTGAGATATAAGGGTACATCATCATTGAACGTGACCAACTCCAAAGCATTCTGCTGTCCAGAATATCTCTGATGGGATATAGGTATAAGTGTCCCTTAGCCCTGAGATCGCCTCAGTGACTTGCAAACAACTCACTGTGCTTTGGTACTAGACTAACTGAATTTTAAATTCAGTGATGGAAGGCTTTTGGGCATAGTCAAGTACTTACAAAGTTAGAGTGTAATCAAGATGGAATTGACCACTCCAAGAGTTGGAAAAGAATGAGTCATTATTTTTCAATTTAGCAAAACCTTGGCCAGGATGATCCATCAGATGGATTTGATATTTTGAAATACAATGTAGACAACCTAATCAGAGTTGATAGTTGAACTCTGAGGTGTCCTATGATCATTTTGGTCAAGGGGATGAATTATATGAAAACTATATCCGCATAGGTTCTAAGGATGTTGTTCTACACATTCGACCTACTCGATCGTCGGGTACCATTGCTAGATGGTCACTTCGATTGGTACAAAAATTTATTCTTATACTACCGACTTAGGTTCAGACCTATGAGATCACACACATTAGAGTTTATGATCCGATCGAATGGTTGATCAACGATTAAGAATCATTCTGGGATTAAACGATCAATACGATTGACATTTAACCTAATGCAAGTGTTGCAGGAGGATTGATTAGCAATTCGATTGCTAATTGGCTTAATTTGATTAAGTCAATAGGCTGAAATTAAGTCTAACTGAATATGATTTAATTAGATTTGGTTTGGGCTTGATTAGATCGTCCAATCAGTTTATTGGATAAGCCAAGTGCAAGGAAAAATTAGTCCTAGTTCAAATAGGACTTCGGTCAACCTAATTTCTAATTTGATTAAAAAATTAAATCAAATTTAAATATAATTTAATCTAATTAAATTAAGCTCTTAATTAGATTAATATCTATTTTAATTAGGTTAATTTTATTTTATTTTGATTTGGTTTGAGAAATCAAATTTGAACAAGTCATAGATTGAATACTAGTAAGTCTAGGATTCCACCTTGCACCACCTTAGCCCCCCACGCCCACTCTCTCTTATCCCACGCTCACTCTCCCTTATTTTATGTTACAAAACTCTCTCTCCCAGGTCTTCATGCATGCCCAAAACTTTTCTCTCTTTCTCTCTTACATGGAATATGCTTGTGGATCAATTCAAAGTAGGAATTAGTTTGGATTTCAAATTCTATAAGATAGAGTTTTAGGAAACCAAAACTCTTTCCTTATGGTACTGATTTTATCCAAATTTTTTTTGAGATTTTTATAGCTTTTATGGCACATAATATATGCCTTTTACTAGTAGTCCATGGCAAAAAAAGAAGGAGGAGATGCCCAAGAGTTGGGTGCCCCTTGTCTTGCCTTGTTTGGATAATCCTTGACTAGGTATTTGACCTAGACAAGGACTCTTCATATCTCTCTATTTAAAATGAATTTTTTCATAAAAGTTTTATGAAACATAGAACATTGAGATACCTTTGGGGCATCCAAAAATCAAGAAGAAATAGTCTTGGGGTGTGGAGATCTAATAGACACAAAACTAGGTGTCTGGGTTAGAGCAAAGAGAAGAAGAAGAGGGTCTTTTTCTAGAGTTGCTGGGTTCATCTCTTCCCTTCCTCCATCTATATGTTTTTTGAGAGTATCTCATCTAAAACTCTTTCTCCTACTTCTCATCTTTGGAAGAGTCCAAATCAAGAAGAAGGAGGCATCTGATCGACCATCGAAGGAGGATCAGCGCAGTACTAGCATGCTGTGCTGATTTCTTGGACCAGGACTTCTGATCATGATTTGTGGACTCATGTGGACGACTCCTAGAGGCCAGACGTGTGTGTGGCTCGCAACATCATCCTCAAGTCCGGATCAGCAAAGTTAGAACATCTAACTTGTAAGGTAATAGATCTGATCTATTATATTTTACGTACATTAGATGTAGTATAAAAACTTGTTGATATGATCAATATGTAGTAATTACTTTTTATATTTTAATTTTTAATTTAATGTCATATAATAATCATGTAATAGGATCTTAGATTTAGTAATTCTCTGATTTTATAAGATAAATTTTGATTTATTTTAGTCTTCCGCTGCATGATCTGGAAAAAATTTCAAGATCCAACCCTGAAAAACCTAGATCTGGTTCCTTCAATCACATCAATATGCAATTATTGATAAAACAATTTATGTCATGAACATATCTTTGATCTTATCAATCATATTTTTTATCTAATCTAATTAGATTTGATGCATCATATACATCATATCAGATCTGAAGTACATCTTATACTGATTTTAAAATATCAATTTCAGAATTTATGTCATATAAAAAATTAATTAGATGTAAACATGAATTTATAAGGATTAAATTTTTGATTAAATCTATTTTGGTGTAGTGCTGAATTTCATTAATGTTCAGATCTGAACATCCATCAAAATATATCTAATTTAGATCTGAAATAAGTCTCACTTCTTAATGAAAATAATAATATTAAAATTTTATTAAAATAAATTTAAAATAGATTTTAAATCTCATTGTTATTCCAACAAAAATTCAGTAACAGCAAAATTCTATTATAACAATCGTATAACAACCTTAATCAATCATTGATTAGGATCATTTAATCCAATCAAAATTAGATCAAAAATTTTATATAAATAGATTTAAATTAGATTTAATGTATAACATAAAATTTTAATTATATATAATATATAAATACTCTAAAAAAATTTAGTTATGCATGCATGTATCATAGCCTACTCTGATACCAATTGAAGGGAAGGAAAACTATTTCTCTTCCGATAACCAAGATTGTATCTAATAATTTTCTACAAATCTATACTAACAAGGATCAGATCCTTATTTGAATAGCAGTAGAACTAGATATCAAATCTCCAAAAAATTAAAATAAACTTTTGCAGAGGTCTAAAAGTGCAGACCCTCTACTTCGTATGCATGCTAGACAATGTAGGAAAGCGAGATGAACTCCAATCAAATCGCCTTCGCAACCCAACCAAATGAGAGGGGAGAGGTACTAGTGTGACATCTCACACCAATAAGGAAGATGCCTAAGAGAGGGCCCATAGCAAGGAGAGGGGGACGGCCACAAGGGGAGATGCCAAGGGGAAGGAAGGGGATGCCCCTTCTCACCCCTTTCTCTCTCTTTCTCTCTTCTCTCAATCTGATTTTTGCTATTTGATTTGTATGCATCCATAGGTAGAGACCTTTTTTATTTATAGATGATTCTCATGACTCAATAAGTATAGAAATCTTAATTCAAATATACTTTGAATCAGTCTAATACTTATGAAAGAAGGACTCCTACATGAGATAGAATTGGAACCACATAAGACACCCACAATGCACCCATTCCCACACCCATATGGGATACCCACAACCAGCACCATACCTGGTGTTGGTTGGCCTAAGAGAGGAGGAAATCTCAGTGCAAGTAGAATTTTTAATATCTCATAAAAAAATAGGTCCGATTCAAATCCAATTCGAAGCTGGTTCGAAATAATTTCGAAAGGCTGTCAATCCCAAACTCTTTAAAACTTTTGCACCAAGTTTAACTTAAAATTTTGGATCCAATTAAGTCTAATTAATTTAAATCTAATCTAAAATTAATTATCATTTAAATTCAATCTTTCATATACTCCATGGATCATAGATCAAAAACTGTTCATCTACAGAATTGAACCTGGACTTCATATGTAGTGCAAGCTAGACATAGTCAGCTCTTCAATCTTATTTGATCCATAACTTAATTCTAAATTAAATTAGCTTATATATTTAATCAAATCAAGTACTTCTAAATTGGACACATAAATATAGGTCAATACTTTCCTACGGTGTCTGACTTGCGTGCATGACTCCATAGGTTCAAACACTAAATTGATAGCATAGGAATCAATTTCTACACTAATCAAGATACCATCTAGCAATGGTTCGCGATATTCAGATAGCTCAAATTATAGCAAAGGAATGTTCTAGAACCCATGCACATGGTTATCGCACAATTCATCTTTTTAATATTGGATGCTCTAGGATGGTCTCAGGTTAACTGTCAACCGAGATCGCTTCATCCTTATATTTCAATCTTACAAATCTATCTCATAGATTATCTTAGCTAAAGCTTTACTAAATTAGAATATACTGATATATCAACTTCAATAATCCAAAGGGGTGAATTCCATCTTGATCCACACACAGACTTTGCAAGTACTTGACTGTACCCAATAGCCTTCCGTCACTGCATTAGAAATTCAGATAGTCTGGCACCATAGCACAGTGAATTGCTTGCAAGTCAATATAGTGATTATAGGTCTGAAGGATACTTATACACATATGCTTCGTGAGTAGATCTTGACAGCAGAATGCTTAGCAGATGAGTTATTTATTCAGTGATAATGTACTCCTATATCTCACCTGTATGCCATACCAGTGTCACCATGCTCTTGATTAAGAGGACAACCAATCCATATGGCATACAATGACTTTCAGTCAATAAACATCATCATCCTGTAATGACGTATCATTTGGTCATGAACATGTTTAAGAACTATATGATAAATCTTTTCTTTATCATACACTAATATAGTTCTAAGGACTTCATCACAACACAAGAGTTCTACAAGAAAGATGTAACTTGTGATAAATAATGTCAAAATAATTTTTATTTATTAATTAATAATTCATATATAAAGATGAACTCAATCATCACATGATTGATTGTAGGACATAATTCTCAATATTCTACTCTTGTCAATGTCTCGATGAAGTCTTTGGATACCTCTTCTTGAGTGAGAAGAGAAAATCATTCTTTAGCACCCCTACTTTAAGAGTAGTCATTATCATTGATTGATCAAAATCATGTACTTCAAGGGTTGTAGTGTTGACATGATTGATATACTCCCAGAGAGACTTGCCTTTTCACTGCTTAATACTAACAAACAAATTCGAGCTACAGCATTATCGACGATGCAGATAAAGTTAGTTGCAAACTATCAATAGAGCTACTCAAAAGAGTTAATAAAGTCAGACTGAAGCTTGAGTACCAATATCAGATGATTTTCCACAAAGTGGATGGGAATGATCTATAGAGAATCCCATCGGTTGCTCCATGAAGAAGCATTAGAGCCTTGAAGCTTTTCAAGTGATCGATAAGGTTTGAGATCCTATCGTACGACTCTAGCCACAACATTTTGAACTATGGCAAGAGTGGCTTGTCTATGATCCTCCTAGAGAATGGGGGATTGGCATTGAAGCTGAGCTTTGCTCCGTGCTGCTGAGCTTGGCCTTGCAAAGCTTTGATGCACTATTGCATCTTCTAAAATCTCCTCTCCACCTTGGCATCCCAAGCCATGTAGTGGTCTTGGCATTGGAGAGAGAGGTTGTTCAGAGTGGAGTCCTTCTTTGACTGTGGAGTCAATGAGCACCTACATTATCCTGGAATCAGGCTCACAGATCGACTATGTTGACTATGCCTTTGCCTTAGATTATAAGGAATTAAGTGCTGTGTTGCTAGTTTACCTTGATCTCGATGCAAGTTTCTAAAATAGATTAAGCTACAGCAGCCTGCTATATTCTTAAACCATAGTAGTCAAGACTTGTACTTGCTAGATAAGGCTATTGAATTGATTGTTAGAGACCATCAGCATAGGTTAAGAAGGTGGTGGTGCTTGGATCGATTTAGACACAATAGCTTCCTATTGGACATCATTGGGTCATGTGCTATTGGAGTGGCAAAAGGTGTTTGAAGCTCCTCTTCATGGCCTCATAGCGAAGTGCTCTCTATTGAAATGAGCTCCAAACAGTGGCTGAGGGTTTCTTCCTCTAGCATCAATCTATTGCTGCCAAATTCCAAGCTAGTGAGGTCAGGCTTGATCTTCCCACACAGAGGCAAAGTAGTGGACTTCTCAATTGGAGACGAGATGGAAGGATCCTCGGCCAGAGATGAGGTACTAGAGATCTCTCTCAGATGCTTGAGCTGTACCTCCAAAAAGTTCAAGTTAGCTGGGACTCAAAGAGCAGAGAGAGTATAGTGGAGCTTTTTAAGGCCTTTTTTAGAATTTATCTGGGTCCCCTTTCCCCGTATTTATAAAGGGCAAATAACAATCGTATATGCCTAGGTGCAGAGCTAGCTAATGGTTGCTATTTCGGGGTGTGATAGAATCTTGATGGTTAGGGCTCCTTATCAGACCTTTTCGTTATTGTGAGAGGGATCATTCATCCAAAATGGTCAACTTGCTGAGTTGGAGTGACCTGCCGAACTAAGATTACCCTCTTTGAATTCGACCAAGTCGGCCATAGTCGATCTTTGCTCACCTCGACCATATTCGAGGATCTAGTTGGCCGAGGCAGAGGTGGAGGTCCAAATACTTTGTTTTCCCCAAATTTTTCCTCTATTTTTTCCATCCTAAGGAGTCTCAATTGGATGGGAGGCTAGGAGCAGCCAAATAGGGAAGCTTAGATGTTGGCTAGGGTTTTGAGTTGGGCATTTACATACAAGCAGTTCGGGTAGTGGGTACCTGATGGGCAAATTTCAAATCTATTGGGGTTTTAATTTTAAATCCTAAATCTATCCCAAACTCTATAGGGTATTGCTAAATAGATTCTATTAGAATTTGGACCAATCAAGTATTCAAAAAAATCTATCTAACTATCATCCCTACTTGGAGATTCAATTGGACTAAACTATCCCTAAATGTACCAGTCATCGGTCAACTCTCAATGCGGCTGCTCGGTTGATATCCGAGGTCTCTCCAAGATGGTTGATTGGTTGACGTCCAAGGTTAGAAAATTAGTTGCTGTAGGGTTCGATGAGCATAATGAAAGCAAAGTGGATTTCAAAATTTTACATAATGAAACTCCATATAATCAAACCCTAATCCCAAGAGCCCCTTGATGATAAACAATCACATGCATATATATAGGTAAGTATAGAATAATACCTGTCATGTTATATCCAAAATTTCGACAGAGTTTTCCTAAGTGCCCAAATATTCGCCCTCCAATGTTGATCCACACAGGAGTTGATTCACGACTCTTCCACCTCCAAATTGATTTCTCTACTGAATTCTTTCTTGAAGAATTTCCCTTAGGCAGCCTAACACTACCCTAAAGCTTGGCCTTCCTTTCTCTCCTCCTAGATGATGCAGATGCCATAGCCACCTGATACTTGGATCTGAGGGATAGAACCTGAAAGGGTGTGAATTCATCTTGACAACCATTATATTTGCCAGGATACTGACTGATCTAAGGTATCCATGGTACATTCGAGATATACATTAAGCTATCTGAGGAATACACTGAGCTATCCGAGGTATATACTGAAGTATCCAATATATATCCATAGTACCATCAATTTTTATAAAATTTTGACCTAATCTTAGTAAAAAAGTCATAACTTTATCATATGATATCAGAATACCTCAGTTGATCCCATTCTGGAAAGCTCTTTTCGAGCTCTACAAGATTCATCACTTCACATCACTACAAATTTCAGAGCCTAATTCAATCATCTGATAAGCCTACGGGAGCATGCAAGAGTCCTAGTCCAATATGGAGTCTGTGTTTTGATTTGTTTGGTATTTTATTTTATTTTAATTTTTTTTAGTTGAGTTAGGATTTTTACACTATAAATAAGGCCCTTGGCTATTATTGTAATTAGTTTATTTTGGAGATTATTGAATCAAAACTCATGAGAAGAGAGTTTCTTCTTCTTTTCTTCATCTTTTTTTGTTTCATGCATCTTCCATCCTTCTTTCCCAATGATCACCATGCTATAAGCTGCATCAGAGCCCTTTTAGATCTGTGAGTGTTGATTCTTCCCTACAGTTCAGATGGCGGGTGGTGGTCTTAAGAAGAACTAACCTATAAATCAAACAGCAGTCCATGAAGAAATCATGCAACAGGAATGGGATCTGATGTTGGAATACGAAGATTTGAGGAGACAAGTGACAGATCTGACTGCGCATCTTACATAGTTAGAAACTCGAGATGCGAGATCTGAGGTGGAACCTGATGATCGTAGACTAAAAAGAGAGTTTTCAAATTTTGAAAACCCTTTTTTGTTGGGTTTCGGTGGCACAGCGAAATATGCTTTTCTAAACTTTTACATGAATTCAACTATTGAAAAATAAGTTTTAACAATTAAAACATGACTACCGAAATATAAACCCTAGAAACTCTTTGATGATTACAAACAAACAATTCTAGCATGCATATTAACGAGGGATTAGAAGTCATATATCAAACATGAAGATGAAGATCTGCTTATAGAAAGATCTCCATAAGGCTCTAAAGTAGAAACCCTCTAACAGTGACCCACACGAGACAGATTTGGGTCCTTCCCAATTGCTGCGCCATCTTTGTAAGTCCACTGTCAATCATCCTTCTCAAGAACAAATTACACCACTGCCAGTATGTCTTTGAAACCTCTACTAAGACCACACTAAGAACCATTCCTTATAAGAACTCACCATCCAAAATCAATTTGGAGCTCCAACATTTGGAAAATTCAAACTCCAGGACAAGCAACCCTTGCTTTCCATTTCTCTCTTTCCTTCATTTCTATTTTTCTCTCTCTCTTTTCCTTATCTTTTTCTTTGAATTTTTCTATCTTTTCTTCCTCATTCTCATGCCCAACAACTAAAGATAAAAACCTTAATTTATCACATAAGAGATGTCCCTTTTATAAGGTATAAAAGGGTGCCTTCAAGGGATGCCAACTATTGGCATCACTTGGCTTTTCTCTGGTGAATTAATTCCTAATAAAGGAGTTTGTTAGGTATTTAACCAACAAAAAGACTCTCCTCTGTGCACACCTCCCAAGATGCCATCTGATGCCGCCACCCTTAGGAAATAGCATGGAATAAATAGGAAAAATGGAAGGTTGGTAAGAGTTTAATATGAGGACTCTTCCTTTCTCATCGCACAAAAATGGGCATCCCAATTAATATTTAGCATGTAAGTTCCTTTACGGAGAAGGACTCTTCCTTCTCTTCTGCATCCACACATCCCAAGGTGCCATCGATGGTGCGAGAAACAAAAAATACGTAGAAAGATAAGAAGAAAATTAAGAGGAGTAATCCAGAAGGACTCCTTCTTAATGCCAAAATAAATGGGGTGTGGGATTAAATTCTTGCAAGTGGTCTGGCGTGGAGGTAGTTGACTTCACATGGAACACTTCCATAAAAATCTAATAAGCCACCTAATAATTTGTAGGTTCAAACCTAATTCCATTAGGTCAAGGCATCAAGCTTAGGGTTAGCACAAACACCTTTGCACCAAACTCAATTGGAAACTTGGGTTAATTCATGTGCTAGTAATTTAATTAACCCATAAGCTTTACAATAAATCCAAATAAATTAGATCAAGATCAAATCCCTATTGTGTGTGACCATTGGGTTCTATATCTAGCCAGCAGTGGACTTAGACTCATGACCTAATCCGATTAGGTTAGTCCAAAGGCATCAATTAATCATAATACTTTTTAATTAATTTTTGAATTAAACTCCTTTAAATCTTGTAAGTCTACAAGTTAGGATTGACATCTAGCAATGTATCATAACTATCCAGAAGACATAAAATTTGATAAAAATATCAAAATTATCCTTCTATGGTGAGTTATCATGCAATTCAATTCTTCGATCACACAACATTCCTGACAGGTCATGGGCATGAAAATATGTCAAGCCCAAATATCTATCCATATATATCTCGATTTGATGATGATGACTTGGTTGATGAACTTATAAAAATCTTTTCTACTGTTCATCCCTACTCTGACTAGAGACTCTCAAAGTCATCATCCTATGAGATCACATAAGATGTTCTCTCCTCCTACAAGGAGTCATCGATTCTATTTTGACCACTCATAACCTCGATGTAAACTTCATCAAATTCAAAATATCCTACACATATCTCAAAGTGGTATGCTTGAAAATAAATTAAAGTAAGGATTCATATACACAAGGTACCATGATGATCTCAGATCAAAGGATCACTTGCACCACTCTCACTGGAGAACCATCTATCGACATGCTGTAAGACTCCATCAAATGTTCTCCCTATATATTAGTTTAGTGAACTCATTCTCTAATGAGCACCTACATCCTTGTATTAGTGTCACCATACAAATGATTGTGAGATCAATCACCCTCTCCATCGAGCATACATAGGATGAATCAGTCTTACCGACATCATCGATCTCCTACTTGATGATCCAACGACTTGAAATATTTTAGATTGGAGCTATCAAAATTTTATGTTTCACTGGTATGATCTCATCATGGCTTTAAAATTATTGTCCTAATCTATGGGGTTTATCATAATCATAAAATATGATGCAGCAAATGATAAACACAATATCTCATAAATAAAATAATAAATGTCATACAAATGAGTAGAAAGATAACACAAAAAGTTTCCATCGCATCATCCATGTAATTGGCTTGTAGGGTCCTATTCTTTCAATCTCCCACTTGCACTAAAGCTAATCACCCCTGTACCTGATGCCTATGCAATTAAGGTGGTGAATACGCTGCTACTGTATTAAGGCTTAGTGAACTGGTCCATTATGCTATTCTTTATATCAACTTAATGATCTAAACATGAATGAGGTAAAAGTGCCATAAGATGTGTGTGGGTTTCTGATGAGACCACACCCAACTCAATGATGAATCTTTTTCATCAGACAACTTTCCTCAGCAATCATTACTAACTGTAATTAACTGAGTCAAATACAGTTTGCTGTTTGGAACTCTTTCAATTCACTGCTCTACTAGTACTTTTCAGGTACTTTGAGAATGCTTTTCATAGTTTTCAAATAATCTTATCATGGATCTATCTGAAATCAATGATTATGTACAAGGCATAAACTATATCAGGCTTGGTACATTGAATATATGGGTAAGTAAATTTTTTTACACCCATTCATGTTGAACCCCTTCAATATAAAATCTATATACCTAGACTGGGATAAGCCTAGCATCCACCTACATTTATCTCTATAGATACCAAGTATATTGGATGCTTCATCCAAATTTTTTTGAAGAAAACTTTTATGATAAGCATGTCCTTGATCAAGTGTAACATCGAGACAACCTTCCCAATATGCTGTATGTCATCCACGTACAAAATCAAGAAGTTAGTGGAACTCCCACTTACCTTCTTACACACACACGATTCATCTATATTTTGATAAAATTAAATGTTTTAACTATCTCATCAAAAGTAGAAGTACCAACTCCTCGATGCTTGCTTTAATCCATAAATAGATTTGCCCTCCTAGTAGAGACAAACTCTATAGATAGTGTGTAGCTATAGCAAGCAACATCCAGATAGACATTCCTGTTAGCAGTCTATTGGGTTATACCCACAGGTGCTTCAACCAAAGTTCCACACTTGGTTGATATATAAGGAGTCTATTTTGGATTTCATGACTTTAAGCCATTTGTCAGAGTCTCTACTCATGACTATTTTCGAATAGGTCAAGAAACATCATTCTCAATGATGTGTAGCATATTGTCATTCTCAATGATAAATCTATATCTTGAGTGGTACATTACACACTCAAATTGACCTTCAAAGTAGAGGTATGTGTCATGGTAGTGCCTTATCAATGGGCACATCTGGTCGAAGATCAACTTATGGATACTTCGTAGATTATGGTGGGATAGTTCATAGGTCTTGAACTTCTCAAGTTCAATTATCCTTCCACTGCCCCTTTCTTAGATAAATTTCAGTTTTCAAAAAGTAGCATACCTACTGACAAAATATCTTTTGTCTAGTAGGATGGTAGAAGTAGTATCACATACTACTCTTTAGGATAATCTATAAACTTATACTAATCTGATCTAGCAAAAAGCTTATGTACATCAATTCTTTTCACATAAACTGGGCAACTTGCCTTTTTTCTTTTCCATATCTTATATGAAGTGCTAATAATAGATTTTTGATGGTATCTAATTTAGAACACTTGCAACAACTTTTAGGGCATATCCTTAAAAAAAATAACAAGATCTGTGAAGCATATTAAGGAACACACCATATCTCATATGGGATGTCCATCTCTGGGTCGAGATATTATTAACCTTCGAATATCGATATGTATAAAGCCTAATAGCTCGCCCACCTTTTTTCATGTCCAGTAAATGGGATCTTGGTCATTTTACCCATGAGATAAGATTTATAAGTTCTATATGATTCAAAAATCATATAAATCAAAGAACTCTTCTTTGTATTACTTGTTTATCTTTGACTCACAAAAATGATCAAGTTGGCAATGCCAGAGATATGTGACCATCACATATTCTTTTTTTATTCTCATCAATATGAAGAATAATATCATTGAGTGACAGAAACATAAGACCATTATCATAAATCCATAGCCATAAAATTTATCAGAAGGAGAGCAACTTTTACTCTATATATTAATTTCAAAATCATGCTATAATAATAAAAAATTAAAATAATATTTTTGATAAATTTAGGCATATAATAGCAGCCTATTAGTTTTTAAACCTTGCTAGAAGATTATACATATAAGTAGGTTCCTTCAGCCTTAGCTTAGATGGACTATCCCCCAGCACCAAAAAGAATATAGTCACCTCTCTTCATCTTCATGGGCCCAGCAATGCTTTGCATAAGTGGAACCTGTACAATGCATCTAATATCCAAAAATCTAAAGCTTAAGCACTCAATGATAAATTAGTTTGTATCACAAATAAACTATTAGCAGATGCAACTTTTGTATCCTGCTTCTACTTCACATTTGCAAGATAACTCTTATAATTTTTTTTCAATCTCATCATTGCTGTAATGAAAATCGATACCCTTGGTGAAGACATTCTTCGCCTTCTTTCCTTGGGAGATGCTAAAGAAGAAATCCAGGAGAGTTAGCAGGATTAAATCCTGGATTAACTCACTATCTATGATATTGACTTAATTGCATGATTAAGTTAATCAGGATATACTTAACAGTCATATTGTCACCCCTACCATATTTCATATGTGGGTTTTTTTTCTTTATAGTATCATCTTCGATTAAATTAGAATCAAGAGAATAGGAGACTATCTCCTAAATAAGAACTATTCTCAGGTTTCTCAACCAGTTCATGAAGTTCAGTCAATTTAAAAGATATCAAATATATCATGCAGTGATAGTGAAGATGCAGATGAATATATAAGAACATAAAAGGACTACTCATGATGACATGCACAATTTAGATGAGATCTTTTATTTAATTATGTCTCCCACTATTTTAGCAAATTTCACAGGCCTCAAGTATGAAAAATGAGAAAACTTATCATCAAATTTTTTAGTGGGATTGAGATCCTAATTCCTCATAAAAAGCCTTATGGATAGCACAACAAGCTCATATGAGCTCAGGGGTAGGTAACTCTGTACCAATTGTATCTCATTCAACTCTCAACATAATTTTTATCTCTAAAATATTTATAGCTTTGTAGATAGTACAACAAACTATAGTATTTTACTTAAGTCTTATCCTTCAATCTTATATGATCATATCTGAATAATACTACTCTTGTGGATAGCACAACAAGACAGTACTAACAAAATATGTCATAAGCATCACTAAGTTAACATCATATGAATCCCTATAGCAAGCCTTGTGGATAGCATAACAAACTCACTATAGTTTTTGACATACTCTATTGATTTAATATGAGCTAAATACCAGTAGCATCATTATGCATCAAGACAGTATCACATTAATCCCCACACCAAGCCTTATGGATAGCATAACAAATCTACTATAGTTCTTGACATAATACTAGCTTGACATAAAGGAAAGCATGGGTAGTGTTCTTAATACTTTATCATTATGACTAAATATAATTTAAATGAGAGACTTAGATCTCATGCATATCCAAAATAGATACAAATGCATCATATACAATTTTAATTCTAACTACCAGCATGTAAGAGCATATAAAGAAAATCAAATGGTTATAAACTAAAATTCATTCGAGTCACAGGATAGTATATAGGTCAAACCCTAGGTGCATCATAGATTGAATCATCTCATGCTCAATCTTAATGTGCCTCTGTTCTCCAAATGCCTGGTAGCCCTCATCTCTATGAAGTCTTTCACAAATGCTCCACCTTTATCAGAAAATGAAAAAAATAATTTCTATCTATTTTTAAATAAAAAGTTTTTTCTATAATTTTATATCAATATGTAAAAGTCTTAATTAACAGTTGGAAACATACAAAAGTAAGGTACAGCTGAAAATATAATGCATAAGGGGTACCCAGCTCCTATTGCAACTATTGCAGATACATCTACATAATCAGCCAACATGAAAGCATTCATGCGTAAATCTATCATATGGATATACCCTAGTCTATGACCACTCATCATGTATTTTATAATAATTATAAAATATGATAATAAGCTTGTCATGTTATTCTAATTGAGATATCATTCAAGAACATATCAATGGAGATGTTTAAATATATGAGCATAGGATCCATCTAGGATTTTTGATTCGGGTTCAACTCTTGATCCAATTTTAAGTCAATCATTTGTTATCTTGATGAGTTGAGTTGATTAATTGTTAGATTGACCCGAATCTAATTAGGTTAACAAAGATTCGATCAACCATAACTCAAGCCCTAATCAAATTAGATCAATGATAATTTGATCAATCTTAATTAAACATAATTTTTAATCAAATTAGAACTATGAATTTGATTTAATCTATAATCATAAATTCTAATTACATTAGATCAATGAATTATAGTTAAAACAAATCCATCGATAAAAAATCTAATCCATGTCTTGAAGCATCCTTTTCATGATCAAATTTTTTTGACTCCACACATACCTAGGACAATAATCATAATGGAAGACCCATAATGACGAATGCCCAATTTCATGATGGCTGGCCCTTGGATTTTGGGTGAATGCATTATATGCAAGAACCCTAAGTCTTGGCAATGTACATTCAATGTATCATTTCAAGGCTCTGCGCATCATATGCATAAGATTTATAATTCTATAGAGAATCAAATCATATGATCTAACCTAAACTTATCTCACAAGTCCAAAGACCACAAAATCTCATATCCAAGTTCGATCATGGACTAATAATATTTATCCTTAACAAAGGATGAATCAAAAATATCAATTAAATATCATTCAGAAAAATTGATTTTTGATATAAAATAAACTGGATCTAATCCATATCACAATAATAACATGAGGTTTGATTGAATCAATCAAAAGTGGCTTTGATATCACTGTTGGATTTTGATAGCGTAGCGAAGTATGCTTTTAAAAAATTTTACATGAATTCAACTATTAAAAAATAAGTTTTAACAATTAAAACATGACTACCGGAACACAAACCCTAGGAACTCCTTGATGATTACAAACAAACAATTCAAGCATGCATATTAACGAGGGATATGAAGTCATATACCAAATATAAAGATGAGGATCTAGTAATAGAAAGATCTCCACAAGGCTCTAAAGTAGAAGCCCTCCAATGGTGATCCACACGGGATAGATCAAGGTCCTTCCCAATTTGATATAGTGCTACCGCCATCTTTGTAAGTCCACTACTAATCATCCTTCTCAAGAATGGATTGCTCCACTGACAATACACCTTCGAAACCTCTACCAAGACCACACTAAGAACCATTCCTTACAAGAACTCACCATCTAAAATTGGTTTGGAACTCCAACATTTGGAAAATCCAAACCTTAGAACAAGCAACCCTTGCTTTCCATTTCTCTCTTACCTTCCTTTCTATTTTTCTTTCTCTCTTTTCCTTATCTTTTTCTCTGAATTTTTTCTATCTTTTCTTCCTCATTCTCACACCCAACAACCAGAGATAAAAACATTAATTTATCATATAAGAGATGTCCCTTTTATAAGGTATAAAAGGGTGCCTCCAAGGGATGCCAACTATTGGCATCACTTGATTTTTCTTTGATGAATTAATTCCTAATAAATGAGTTTGTTAGGTATTTAACCAATAGAAGGACTCTCCTTTGTGCACATCTCCCAAGGCACCATTTGATGCCGCCACCCTTAGGAAATAATGTGGAATAAAAAGGGAAAATGGAAGGTTGGTAAGAGTTTAATATTGAGAAGGACTCTCCCTTTCTCATCGCACAAAAATGGGTGTCTCAATTAATATTTGGCATGTGAGTTCCTTCACAGAGAAGGACTCTTCCTTCTCTTCTGCATCCACACATCCCAAGGTGCCATCTGAAGGCATGAGAAACAAAAAATGCATGAAAAGATAAGAAGAAAATTAAGAGCAGTAATTCAGAAGGACTCCTCCTTCTTAATGCCAAAATAAATCGGGTGTGAGATTAAATTCTTGTGTGTGGTTTGATATAGAGGTAGTTGACTTCATATGGAACACTTTCATAAAAATCAAATAAGCCACCTAATAATTTATAGGTTCAAACCTAATCCCTTTAGGTCAAGGCATCAAGCTTAGGGTTAGCATAAACACCTTTGCACCAAATCCAATTGGAAACTTGGGTTAATTCATATGCTAGCAATTTAATTAACCCATAGGATTTATAATAAATCCAAATAGATTAGACCAAGATCAAATCTCTATTATGTGTGACCCATTGGGTTCCATATCCAGCCAATAGTGGACTCAAACTCATGACCTAATCCGATTAGGTTAGTCCAAAGGCATCAATTAATCAGAATACTTTTTAATTAATTTTTGAATTAAACTCTTTTAATTTTTGCAAGTCCACAAGTTAAGATTGATATCTAGCAATGTATCATGACTATCTAAAAGATATAAAATTTGATGAAAATATCAAAATTATCCTTCTGTGGTAAGTTATCGTGCAGTTCAATCCTTCGATCACATAACATCCTTGATAGATCATGGGCATGAAAATATATCAAGCTTAAATACCTATCTATGTATATTTTAATCTGATGATGATGACTCAATTGATGAACTAGTAAAAATTTTTTCTACTGTTAATCCCTGCTCTAATCAGAGACTCTCAAAGTCATCATCCTATGAGATCACATAAAATGTTCTCTCCTCCTACAAGGAGTGATCGATTTTATATTGATCACTTACAACCTCCATGTATACCTCATCAAATCTAAAATATCTCACATACATCTCAAAGTGACATGCTAGAAAATAAATCAAAGTAAGAATCCATATACATAAGGTACCATAGTGATCTCAAGTCAAAGGATCACGTGCACCACTCCCACTAGAGAACCATCCGTTGATATAGTGTAAGGCTCCATAAGATGTTCTCTCTATAGATCAGTTCAGTGAACTCATTCTATAATAAGCATCTACATCCTTGTATTAGTGTCACAACACAAGTAATTGTGAGATCAATCACCTTCTCTATTGAGCATACATAAAATGTATCAGTCTTACCGGCATCATCGATTTCTGACTCGATGATCCAACGACTGAAAATATTTTAGATTGGAGCTATCAAGATTTTAAGTCTCACTGGCATGATCTCATTATGACCCTAAAATCATTATCCTAATTTATGAAATTTATCATAATCATAAAATATGATACAGTAAATGATAAAATATAATTTTTCATAAATAAAATAATCAATGTCATGCAAATAAGTAGGAAGATAATATAGAAAAATTTTATGACATCACCTATGTGATTGGCTTGTAGGGCACTATTCTTTTATTTTCATGGTGGTCTTCCCACACATCGAGGGTTGTGAAGAATTGTTCAAGCGATCAACCTATTGGTTTGACTCTAGCAGAGTAGACTTATTTGAATATTCAAACAATCTACAAATGAAGGTGTTTCTTGATTGGTTGGATCAGATCGAGCACATCTTCGAATATAAGAAGGTACTTGATGATAAAAAGATAAAATTTGTTGCCTTAGAATTGATAGACCAAGCTTCTGCATGGTGGTAACAATTGAAGAAAACTAGGAAGCTCAGAGGCAAACCAAAGATCCAAGATTGGGAGAAGATGAAGAAAGCATTGAGGGAATAGTTTTTACCCTTCAACTATACGATACCTTTATATCAGTGCCTATAGAACCTACGATAAGGTCCTAGATCTATGGATGATTACACAAAAGAATTTTACTAACTCATGGCTAGAAATGATCTGGTAGAGAGCGAGGAGTAGATGGTCACGTGATACCTTGGAGGTCTACAATAGCAGATCCATTATGCCCTAAGGCTTCACACCATATGAATAGTTAAAGAGGCATATCATCAGACTGTTGTGGCTGAGGATCAGTTGTCGTGTAGACCTATACCCAAATCTGATCCACCCCAACGAAGCAATCAAGCGATAAGAAATCAGAGTAATATGCAGTGCAATACTACTAACCCTCCTATTCGTATTGCTGATACAAGATCCTCCATCAAATCCACGGTGTTACAATTATGGTGAGATTGGATACATGTGGAATAATTGTAAAAAGCCCATAGGATATCCTGAGAAATAATTGTTGATTGAAAAAAGAGAACCATCTAAGGAAGAACAAGAGCTTGCTTATGATGAAACGGATAATGAAGAGAATGACTCCTTACTATTTGGTGATAGCGAGGAGGCTCTAGTTATTTGAAAGAGCCTGCTTGCTCCCAAAAGAGAGGAAAAAGAGGACTAGAGGTGCATTAATATTTTTCATATCTGCTGCACCATTGAGAAGAAGGTCTGCAAAGTCATCATAGATGGTAGAAGTTGTGAAAACATCATCTCCCAAGAAGCTGTTACAAAATTGAATCTAGCCATCAAAAAGCACCCACGACCATACAGGATATCTTGGTTTCAAAAAGGGAGTGAGGTGATTGTTGATAGTCGCTATCCTATTTTGTTCTCTATTAGAATGAAGTACTATGACAAGGTATGGTGTGATGTTATTGCAATAGATGCTTATCATCTACTCTTTGGAAGGCTATGGCAGTATGACTGTGGTGTTATTTATGATGGCTATCAAAATACCTATATCTTCTGGAAGGATCAGAAGATCACTCTAGAATCGATGAAAGAAGAAGACTTATCCAAACATAAAGCAGAGACCAGCATCAGTCTTCTGACAAAGCACACCTGTTTAAAGGAGGCAATGGAGGCCGACTATCTACTGGTGATGGTGGAGAAGGATGAGTCAACTGAATGTGACATTCCACCTTTGGTACGTCCTATACTCCAAAAATTTGCTGATATATTCTCTGAAGACTTGCCTGCAACATTACCATTAGAAAGGGACATATAACACCACATCGATCATGTTCCTGGGGTGAATCTACCAAATAAATTGGCATACCACATAAGCCCAACTGAACATGAGGAGTTACAGCAATAGATCCAGGAGCTATTGGATAAGAGATACATCCATTCGAGCATGAGTCCATATGCAGTACCTACTCTACTAGTTTCAAAGAAGGATAGTTCATGGCGTATGTGTATAGACAGTCGAGCCATCAATCGGATCACCATCAAATATTGATTTCTGATTCTGAGGCGGGATGACATGCTTGATCAACTTGCTGGGAACAAGGTGTTCACAAAAATCAACTTGAAGTGTGGCTACCATCAGTTACGCATCAGACTTGGAGACAAGTGGAAGACAGCCTTCAAGATGAGGGAGGGTTTGTATGAGTGGCTAGTGATGCCGTTCGGACTTTCTAATGCATCGAGTATTTTTATGAGGCTGATGAATCATATGCTGCAATCATACATTGGTAAATTCATTGTGGTTTACTTTGATGATATACTTATTTACAGGCCTACTTTGGAAGATCACTTGCAGCATCTCGAGGAGGTTCTTAGCACACTAAGAAAGGAGAGTTATTCACCAATCCCAAGAAGTACAATTTTGTGGCGGATAGCCTGACCTTTCTGGGCTACATCATCTCCTTCGAAGGATTAAGGGCTGATCCATCCAAGATTCAAGCTATACAGAACTGGTCGATGCCATGCAATATCTCTGAAGTCTGAAGTTTTCATGACTTGGCATTACTTTACCGCAGGTTCATCCAAGATTTTTCTTCAGTGATGTCTTCTGTGACTGACTGCATAAAAGAAAGGCGATTTTAGTGGACTCCCAAGCCAGAGGTTGCATTTGAAGAAATCAAATAGAAGATATGTTGGGTTCTAATCATGCAGCAGAATATAAATTTTAAAAATTTTTAATATTCATATTGAAAACTTTAACAATTAAAACTATCGAACCGAAACCCAAATCCTAGAATCACCTTGTAGATATTAAACAAAACAAAATCAAGCATGCAAAGAGATAGAAACTTATACTTTCTCTAATGAGAAATATGGTAAGAAGGTGATCTCCACAAGACTCCAAAATAGAAGTCTTCCAATGGTGATCCATATGAAAGTTGGTCAAGATCCTTCCCAACCGGTGTACTACCGTAGCCTTTTCTTCACAAAAACACTGTCGGCTTCAAACATGAAGAATGATTGCACCAATGCCCAGTTGCCTTTCTTGCCTCTATGATAACACCAAGAAAATTCTCTCCAGAAGTCTCATGACCTATGATTTGATTTTATGCTGCAACACATGGGAAAATCGAACCCTAGGATAAGCTCGCAACACTTGCTATTTTTCTCACCACCCTTCTTTATATTTTTCCTCCCAATTTTTTCCTTATCTTTTCCTTAGATTTTTTTTTTAGATTTTTTCTCTCTTATCACATTCCAAAAGCCTCTAATTTTTCATGAAAATCTAGCCCTTATCCCATATGAGATGCCCCATATAAATAAATAAGGAAGGGACGTCAAGAAGCCCCAAGGGGTGCCAACTCTTGGCACTCCACTTCTTCATACAGAGAATTAATTCTTTGATGCATTAAGTAGCACAGAAGAGGCTTCACATAGAAGGACTCCTCTTCTATTCCCCATAATTTTCTTATTAAATTCTGACTTGTGATAATTAAGGAAATGGAGGAAATCAATGAGATGGTTAAGAGTCTTAAGGAAGAAGGACTCTTCCTCTTCTTAATGCTAAAAAGGGTGGGCGGCAATTAATTTTTGACATGGAATCTGGGTGGCATGGAGGTCTCCTTCCATACTTGAAACTCTTCTAAGTTGGCTAAAAGTTCAATTAAAATAGACCCAATCCAATCAGGTCAAAAGCAACAGGTTCAGTTTAGCTCAAACACTTCGAACTTAATCTAATTAAGAATTTGGGTTAACATAATATGCTAGCACATCAAATTAACCCTTAAGATTTATATTAAATTTTAATTAAATCAAATCAAGATCAAATCCTAAAGTGTGTGACCCATTGGGGTCCAAATCTTGCCAGCAATGGGCACAGACTCTTGACCTAACCCTAATCCGATCAGATTAGGTCAGCTCAAGAGTCCCAATCAACTAAAACTCTTCTTAATTAATTTTTAAATTAAATTCTTTTAATTTTGATTAGTTCATAAGTCAAGATTGATATTTAACAATATGTCATGACTATTAGAATAAAATAAAATTTGATAAAAATTATCAAAATATCCTTCAGTAGCAAGTTATCATGTAATTCAATCCTTCAGTCAAACAACATCCCAGATGAGCTGTGGGCATGAAATCATATCAAACCTAATTATTTATCTAAATGTATCTCAATCAGAAGGTGATGATTCAATTGATGATACATTAATTTTTTTTTTTTAATTATCATCCTGCTTTGGCCAAAGACTTTCAGAATCATCAACCTATGAGATCATATAGGATGTTCGCTCCTCTTATTAGGAGTGACTGATCCCTTCTTGATTACTCCAACCTCCATACACACTTTTTCATATCCAGAACACCCCACACAAGGATCAAAGAACCAAGTTAGAAAGTGAATCAAAATATGGATTCATGTACATAAGGTACCATAATGATCTCAAGTCAAAGGATCACTTACACAACTCCCACTAGAGAACAATCAGCTGATATGTAAATAAGACTTCATCTGATATTCTCCCGTAGGTCTATTCAATGAACTCATTCTCTAATGAGCACCTACATCTTTGTATTAGTGTCACTATACAAGTGGTTGTGAGATCAACCACCCTCATCACTGATCATACATAGGACGTGCCAGTCTTATCAGTATCATTGATCTTTGACTCAATGAACTAATGACTAAAAATATTTTAGGTCATGGCTATCAAAGATTTAGGTCTCACTGATATGATCTCATCACGGTCCTAAAACTATTGCCCAGACTTATGGATTTATTATAATCTTAAAAATAATAATAAGTACAGCATATAATGAATCGAAAAGCCTATAACAATGTCAATTACATAAGTTTGGAAGATAAATTATAGAAAATATCTGATCGCATCTCATATGTGATTGACTTGTAGGATATTATTCTTTCAATCTCCCACTTGCACTAAATCCAATTGCCTCTATACTTGATGCCCATGCAATCAAGATGGCGATCAAACTGCTGTAATGATAAGGCTTTAGTGAACAGATCTGCTATATTGTTCTTAGTATCAACTCGCTACACAATCACATCACGTCTTTCGACTATCTTCCAAATGAGGTGGAACCATCTTAGGATGTGTTTGGATTTATAATGAGACTTCAATTTCTTCACTTGAGCAACTGCCCTAGTATTGTCTCAATGAAGAGGCACTAGTTATTCAATCTTCGGAACCACATTCAATTCTGAAATGAACTTCTTCATCTAAACGACATCCTTAATAGCCTCACTAGCAGCAATATACTCAGCCTCAGTGATTGAGTCAGCAACAGTTTGCTATTTAAAACTCTTCTAACTTATTGCTTCACCATACAAGGTGAACACATACTCAGATATGGATTTGCTATCATCCAGATCAGATTGAGAACTAGAGTCAGTATAACCTTTTAGTTTTAAATCAAATCCACCATATATGAAAAAAATATCTCTAGTCCTTCTCAAGTACTTGAGTATTATTTTCATAATTTTTCAATGATCCTCCTCGGGATCAGCCTGAAATCTACTTACAATGCCCGAGACATAAGCCACATCAGGTCTGGTATATAGTATAGCATACATTATTGATCCTACAGTCGAAGCATAAAGAATAAAACTCATTCTATTTCTCTCTTCGGATGTCTTAGAAGATATCTTCTAAGAGAGTTGTATGCCATGACCCATGGGCAAGTAACCTTTTTTACTACCCTCTATGTTGAACCTCTTCAACATAATGCCTATGTACCTAGATTGGGACAAGCCAAGTATCTTTTTTGATTTATCCTTATAGATCTTTATACCAAGTATATAGGATGCTTTATTCAAGTCTATCATGAAAAGCATTTGTGATAGCCATGTCTTGACCGATTGCAACATAGAGATATCATTCCCAATGAGCAGTATGTCATCCATTGAGAGTCAGTGATGTTCAAAAAAAATTAATCAATAATTAAATTACTGATTAACTTAATTTAATTGAGTATTAAAGTCTGAACTAAGTCTAATTGAATTGAATTCAGTTAGGTTAAGCCTGATTAGGTTATGGCATGACCTAATCGCTAAGGAGAAATTAATCCTGAATTGATCAGAACTATGGCTCAATTAATTCTTTGATTTGATCAAGATTAATTAAGGCTATAAGGATCTAATTAGATTAGGTTCATCATGTTCATTTGGGTCTAATCTAATTTGGATTGGGTTAAACCTAATTGGATAAGTTCAAGAGTCCAACAATATTGAACACCTCCCTTGCACCACCCTCCTCTCCTCATGTCAATTCTCATCGCACAAATTTAGTTTGTATGTGAGAAAACTAGCAGCAAACACTCCTCTTGTCACCCACTTAGGATAGGAGTGTGTTTGTTAGGGTTTGAATTCAAATGGAAGTTTGAATTTGAACTAAACTACTCATCCTTATCTAATCCTAGCCGGCCCTTATGAAGCGCTTGGTTTGTGTGACAATAAGAAATAATTCCTGATTGTTTTCCATGCCAAAAACCTCTGGTCAGCCATATTTTCATCTAACTTTGGATAGGGATAAGAGGCATTGGAGTTTGAATTTAAAAGAAGTTTGAATTCAAACTCGAACGGTTCCTTATCTCATCCCTATCCATTATGATCGGCAACGATTAAAAGGATTTTGTTTTTGTGTGCCAATCCTAAGAGAGAAATTCCACCATGAGAAAGCTTCCTGAGAGAGGGCCAAATAGGGGTCTTAGGCCGTGAGGCTAGGGGTGGGTTGCCATCTCTTTGGCGTGTGCTTTAGAGGAGATCTGTCTCCTCTTGGGTGAGCAGGTTTTTGATCTAGGCATTGATTGTTTTTGGGAGAGAGAGTTAAGATCAAAGAAAAGTTATTTTCTCTAATTTTCTTTCAATGTCCAGCAACCTCCATTGATCTATCTTGAACCTTGAAAGGATCCAAGATGATTTCAAAAGAAGATCAATTCAGATCAGCCACTAGGAGCGATCTTCGCACAATCTAGCAGTCCCGAAGATCAGATCGGTACAAGGACCTTATGTGGATGATTCGTAGAGGTCAGACATCCTGTGCAGCTGCAAGTGACTAGCAGAGCCTTAGATCTATATGATCAGTAGTGGTGTTCATCGATCCACATAAAAGTAATGAGTTCTGAACTCATTAGATCAAGATTAGATCAGATCTAACGATTAGATCTAATCTAAGGCATCAATGTGATTGACTCAAGTTTCGATTAATTTTAGATTTTAAATATATATTAATCATGTAATAGATTTTGAGTAGGTAGTCTAGATTAGATCTCATGTATGTTAGTTAGATTAAGTAGTTTAATCTAATGCTTCCGCTATCAAAAATTTTAAAAATACATGCATGGTACTGCCTAGTTTTCTTTCAATTGGTATCAGAGCCTAGGTTGCATGATATGATTTTTTATGCTCTTAAGATATAACATTTAATTTTATTAGATCTAATATTTGATGTCTAAGATTTGAAATTAGTTATAGATCTGATCACACAAACTTAAATAAGGTTATCCTGCTGTAAGGTTTATCCCTTATAGTAAAAAGGTTATCTTAGTTTGTGCTGATCTTCATAAAATCTGATTTTGATTTAAGTATGTGATAATTATATTCTGATTTGATTAGATCTAGTATGATTTAGATTAGATCTAAATTTTTTCATATGTGATATGATTAGATTAGATGAAAAACATACTTTTCTATAAAATCTTAGATTTTGAAACCTTAGGATTGTGTATGTGATACATTGTATGAAAAGTTATAGCATCTAATCATTAAAAATAAAATCTAAAATCATAAATAAATTTGGATTAGATCTAAAATAATTTATAATTAATTTTATTGCTATTTATATAAAATTATTTTGATCTAAAAATATTATAATTATTACGGTTCGCCTGTTGAGTCAACATAATTTTATTTGAGTTGACTCAGATCTCTGGTTAGTCAGCTCAATTTCTATTGACCTAACTTAAGGAAATAAGCTGAAAATATGATTTATAATTCATCAATGAGTTGACTAAGTCTCAAAACTTAGTCAACCAACTGTGATGAGTCGGCTTAATCTACGAATGATCTGACTCAAGTTTCAGATCTAAATCATTATGCATAAAATTAATTATAAAATATTTTATAGAATTTGAAATTGCTTTCAAATATCGAACCCCAACCTATATTAGCCTCAAACTTAATTGAGAATTAAGTTGAACCAATTAGATCTAGAATTGTAAATTAAAGATCTAATGTTATTTTTGCATAAAACATGGGGTGATGGGTTTATGGGTTAGTTTGATCAGGTCTTTCTAGTTGGGTTAGATCCTTGGGTTAGAATCAAAGATTAAATTAAATTAAAAGAGAAATTAGATTAAATAAGGGGTTCTCTAGAGCTAATACAATAGTTGTAGTTGGTCGAGTCCATGTCTTTGATTGGACCCAAATGGACTTTATTCTTTAGCTCAGCGATCGGACCCAAATCTATAAGTTGATCAAGTTAAAACTGATTAACCAGTTGGTGTCTAAGGTAAGTTTGACAATCTTGACTGGTGGTCATTAATTAGGAGCTACTCACATATATTGAATCTATGGCATATTCCTCCCATCGATCTCACTTATCTCGCCAATATGGTGAATCATATTATAATTAGATCACTTAATGATTAGGGATTGATCTATGCTAACTAGAACATTAGTTTGATTGATTTAAATGCCCTTAATTTGACTTGTCTTAGTCCTTTTCATGACTTGGTAAAGTCAGTAGGAGGATTGATGATTTGTCAGTTGGACCGGCTTGTTTCTAGTCAATCCTGTTCTGACTTGATGAAGTTAGTGGAAGAATTATGATTAGCTAGTCTGTGTCTTTAATTTTCTTAAATTGTATTAACCAAATTCTCTAAATTATTAAGTTCATAAAAATAAGCTGATTATACAGATAACTAGATCATAGCCTTTCATTAAGGTGAATGGTAATGAGTGCATTATTTCATATTGACATTGGAGGTGCCTTATATCTAGTATTTCTCTGAATGATAGAATTATCATTCATTATATGATGACTCTGCTATGCTATCTGATGAATGGTTGGATTGATCGAGCCATACTCGGACCTAATTATTCATTAGTTAGAATCATTAAATAGCTTCATGTTAATAGTTGGATCTAACTAGGACTTTCAGTGGAGGCCCTTAGCCTACTGAAATGAAATCTGGGACAAAACTGATTACTAAAAATTATTTAGAGAAATAATTGATTGAGAACCTACCCATAGATATACATGGGTTGGTCGAGCCATACTTGGGTTCGTATGCAATCTGTGTGGATTCTAGTATCCACTAAGGAATAAGGTAATTCTTTGAATTAGAAGTAAAGGCTATCAATTCGTAAAAATAATGGAAGAACCATTAGACTAAAGTCTAAATTTTTAGGCTTAAAATTCATATACTAATTAGGCTTTTGATTTTTTTTTTATGCAGTTATGGCTAGTAGTTATCGCTCCACACACTATTTGATGGTGATGAGCTTATTGGATCTAACTTCGATAGCCAGTATTAGAAGTTAAATATTGATCTTAAGATCAAAATAGATGAGAAGTCTAAAGCTAAACCGAGTCAAGCAAACTTTGATCCAAATAGGCCCAAGAGAAATGAGCAATTAGTTGCTGATCAAGATGCCTATATGATAACACCTTATAATTTTTCTATATGTGACACTACTACCTGGGTATTGGATACTGAAAGTTCAGTTCATATTTGTAATTCGTTGCAAGGACTTCTAGTAAAAAAATTAATAATGGTGACAGATTTCTAAATGTTAGAGATGGAAGTCAAGTTCCAATCCTAGCTTTAGGAATTGTCGAGTTTGTTTCCAACTCTAATAGTGTCATTTTGAGTGATTGTCATTATTGTCCATCTTTCTTGATGAATTTAATCTTTGTTGGTCTTTTGGTCAAAGATGGTCATAGTTTATCAATAAAGAATGATTATTGTGATATCATTATGAATGGTATTTCAATAATACGAGGATAATTAAGAAATGGTATCTATATTCTGTCACTACCTGCTAGTGTAATGTACACTTCAAATAAACATCTTAAGTTAGATAATGTCATGGATGCCTATCTTTGACATTGTAGACTCGGTCATATTAACAAGAATAGGATAAATAAGTTAGCTCAGGAGGATATCTAGAATATTAATGATTGTGAACCATTACCGACCTGTGAGTCTTGTCTTCTTTGGAAGATGACTAAATCACCTTTTACTAGAAAAGATAAAAGAGTCAGAGGTGGATATCACTATTTTATTACATTTATAGGTGACCTATCTAGGTATGGGTATATCTACTTGATAAAATATAAGTCTGAATCATTTGAAATATTCAAATGATTCCGTAATGAAGTAGAGAAACAAACTAGAAAGAGTATTAAAATTCTTCAATCTGATTGAGGAGGTGAATATCTCTTCAGTGAATTTCTGACATATCTAAGAGAGAATGAAATTCTCTCACAATGGATTCCTCTAGGGACACCACAGCATAATGGCATCTCAAAAAGGAGAAATCAAATCTTGTTGAACATGATTCGATTTGCAAGTCTGTCAATCTTTTTTTGGAGATATGCACTTGAGACAGCTTGTTTTGTGCTCAATAATATTTCGAGCAAGTCTGTTAGTAAAATACTATATATGATATGGTCAAGGCGTAGGCCGAACCTCTCTTACCTTAAGGTTTGGAGATGTTTGGCTTATGTCAAATGATTACAGACCAACAAGCTCAAACTTAGGTCCGATAAGTATTATTTTGTAGGATATCCCAAGAAAATAAAGAGATATTACTTCACCTTACTGATGAACAAAAGGTGTTCCTCAGCCTTAAAGCAATCTTTTTGAAAAAATTTCTTAGGAAAGGAACCAATACCTCTAAGGTTGAACTTAATGAAGTTTGACAGGCAGATGAATAGACACTAGTGACTGAATCTGAATCGAATTTGATTAGATCAAATTCGGAGCCCAATATGGAACCACCCTTAAGGCGATTCGGTAAAGTACCATGTCAATCAGATAGATACTATGATTTCTTAATCCAAAATGATGATCTTATTGAGCTTGATGAGAATGATGAGGATTCGGTCACTTATATGGATGTGATGCAAAGATCCGACTTCGATAAGTAGCTTGAAGCCATAAAGTCTGAAATGGAGTCTATGAAGGTCAGTGATATATGGACATTAGTTGACCCATCTGAAGGGATAAAATTCATTAAGTATAAGTAAATCTTCAAGAGAAAGAGGGGCATAGATAGAAAGGTGGAGATCTATAAAGCTCATCTAGTTTTCAAGGGGTATCGTCAGCATTATGATATTGACTATAACAAAATATTTTCTCTTATAGTAATGCTCAAATTCATTCAGATTATGCTTATGATAGTAGCACATCTGAACTATAAAATTTGGTAAATGAATATGAAATTAACTTTTCTGAATAGAGAGCTGGAAGAAGAAGTGTATATGATACAACTTGAAGGTTTCACATCCACAAATGAGTCTAAGGTGTGAAGCTACAGAGATCCATTTATAGATTGAAGCAGACAAGTAGGAGTTGGAACATGCATTTTAATAAGGTGATCAGAATGTATGGCTTTATTAGTAACAGAGAAGAACCCTACATCTATAAGTGGGCAAATGGTTATGTAGTTGTATTTTTTATTTTATATGTGGATGATATTCTCTTAATCGGGAATGACATCCCTGCATTATAGGGAATAAAGATTTGGCTATCATCTCACTTCTCCATGAAGGACTTGGGATGAAGATCTATAAAGATAGATTGAGGAGATTACTTTGATTGTCTCAATCCACGTATATAGATATCGTACTGAAGCGATTCAACATAGAGAATTCCAAAAAAGGTTATCTCCCGATAGGTCATGAAATTTCTCTTTCGAAGAGGGATTGTCCAATAACTTCTTAAGAAAGAGAGCATATGAGTAGAATTCCATATGCCTCGATAGTAGAATCCATCATGTATGCCATAACATGGACGAGATCGGATGTTGCCTACTCACTAGGGGTAGTGAGCTGGTATTAGTCAGATCCAGAGGAGAACCACTGAAAGGTTGTGAAAACTATCCTTAAGTATTTGAGAAATACTAAAGATCAGTGGCTCATTTATAGAGAATCTGATTTGAAACTAGTGAGATTTACCGACTTTAGATTTCAGTTAGATCATGATGATAGCAAGAACGTATCGAGATTCATTTTTATCCTAAATGATGGAGCGATCTACTGAAAAAGTTCTAAATAGCACATCATGGCTAACTCAGTGTGTGAGGTGGAGTACATCACAGCAGCTGATACTGTGAAGGAAGTTGTATAGTTGTGAAAGTTTATCGATGAGCTCGAAGTAGCACTCTCTGTTGATGATCCAATCTTTCTCTACTGTGACAGTACTGGCATCATTGCTCAAGCGAAGGAACTGAAGTCCCATCAGTGCACCAAACATATACTATGCTGCTACCATCTGGTCTGGAAGATTGTGGATCGAGGTGACGTCGAATTTCAGAAGATCGACAGAAAGGAGAATCTGACCGACCTATTCACTTTAGCCCTCAGTGTTAAGGAGTTCGAAGATCATAAATTGAAGATAGATATATGAAATTGTACTAATTGGCTTTAGTTCAAGTGAGAGCTTATTGAGAATTATGTCACAAAGTCAATTGTTAGTCTATTGATGGTTGAGCTCATTGATGTAAATATATATTAATTTTTTATTAATAAAAGTTATTTGATATCTTTTTATCACAAGTTATATATCTTCTTTTATGAATTTTTGTGTTGTGATGAAGTTCTTAGGACTATTTAGAATCGATAAAGAAAGATTTATCGTTTAGTCCTTAAATGTGTTCACGACCAAATGATATGGTATTGCTAGGATGATAGCTAGATCACGTGTAGGTCGTTGTGTGCCATATAAGTTGGTTGTCCTCTTAACTAAGGAGTGTGGAGACACTGATATAGCATACGGATGAGATATAGGAGTACATCTCACTGAACATGACCAACTCTGGAGTACTATTGTCAAGAGTTACTCCGAAGGGATATGGGTATAAGTGTCCCTTCGATCTGAGATCACCATGATGACTTACAAGCAACTCACTGTACTTTAGTGCTGGATTATCTAAATTTTTAATTCAGTGATGAAAAATTTTTGGACATAGTCAAGTACTTATAATAGTCGGTATGTGAGTCAAGATAGGATTGACCTCTCCGAATAAGTAGGAGTTAATACATCACTATATTTCAATTAAGTAAAATCTTAGTCAGGATAATCTATGTGATAGATTTGAAAGGTTAAAGTATAATATGGTTGACTATTCCAAGGTTGACAGTTAAACCTTAGGTCACCTTGAGCATTAGGGTCAAAGGGATGAATTATACGATAACCATAGTCTAGTAGGTTCTAAGTATTGCTTTGCACACATTCGGCCTATCCCGACATCGGATCCCATTGCTAGATATTTACTTCGATTAGTACAAAAATTATTTCTATGCTACCGACCTAGGTTTGAATCCATGAGGTCATACACATAAGAAGTATCTCTTCAATCATATAGCTGATTGATGATTAAAAATCGATCAAGGATAAAGTTATCAATACGATTGATGATTAATCCTATGTAATAGTTATAATAAATTGATTCATTGAGAGTCAGTGATATTCAAGAGTGTTGGTGCCAAAATCTGCTTGCGTCGGAGAAGTCACGGTCACCGCCGGGACCTGCAAAGGAAGTCTAAACCGAAGGTGAGGTTGCTCTGGCAAGACCCTCCGACGCTCAAGTCAGTTCTCTGCCTCAACAAGAATGGAGTGCTCGAACGAAGAATTTAGCAGAGTTTTGAGATAAGAAATGAGCTTATCGAATAACGTATCTGGGTTCCCCTTTTATAGGCGGAGGAAGCAATGGATTGATGGCGACGTTTGTAATCGTCTGGCAGTGGACTGCCCAGGGTCAGGCGGAGTTTGCTGCGAAGTGTTAGTGGAACGGACCCGTGGCTATCGCTGGGGCGTGCCACGTGGAGTCTGCCGTGTGAAGTGGGGCGGCGTTTGTCATCGTGACTTGCCAGTGGATGGGAGAATCATGCAGTATCCATTGCAGGAGGTGGAGCAGGATCGTGGCCGTTTATCGTGGCTGGTCAGGTAGTAATGGAGCCGCGTGGGATCCGTCATAGGGAGTGGAGCAGTGCTGCGATCGTTACTGCGGCCTGTCAGGGAGTGGTGGAGCTGCGCGGAATCCGCCGCAGAAAATGTAGCAGAATCGTGGCCGTGATTGTGGCCTGGGAGTGCTGATCTGTCGGCTGGAGTTCGGCAGTGGTCGGAGTCCGGCCACCGTAGAGGTCCGGACGAAGACTGTCTGCAGCCGTTGGAACTGAGGATGGAGCCCGGCTCCCGTAGGAGTCCGGGCGAAGTCTTCCTGCAATCAAGGTTAAAGGCAAAGCCCGACTCCCGTAGGAGTCCGGACGGGGCTTACCAGCAGTTGACGCTGAGGACGGAGCCCGGCTCCCATAGGAGTCCGGGTGGAGCTGTCCTGTAGTCGATGTCAATGGTGGAGCCCGGCTCCCGTAGGAGTCCGGCCGGAGTCTGCTTGCGGCTGAAGTTATCGGCGGAGTCCGGCTCCCGTAGGAGTCCGGACGCAGTCTGTCTTGCAGCCGTTGGAGTCGAGGACGAAGCTCGGCTCCCGTAGGTGTTCGGGCGAAGTTTTCCTGCAATCAAGGTTAAAGGCAAAGTCCGGCTCCCGTAGGAGTCCGGATGGGGCTTACCAGCAGTTGACGCTGAGGACGGAGCCCGGCTCCCGTAGGAGTCCGGGCGGAGCTGTCCTGTAGTCGATGTCGGCGGCGGAGCCCGACTCCCGTAGGAGTCCGGACGGAGTCTGCTTGCGGCTGAAGTTATCGGCGGAGTCCGGCTCCCGTAGGAGTCTGGACGCAGTCTGTCTTGCAGCCGTTGGAGTCGAGGACGAAGCTCGGCTTCCGTAGGAGTCCGGGCGAAGTTTTCCTGCAATCAAGGTTAAAGGCGAAGTCCGGCTCCCGTAGGAGTCCGGACGGGGCTTACCAGCAGTTGACGCTGAGGACAGAGCCTGACTCCCGTAGGAGTCCAGGCGGAGCTGTCCTGTAGTCGATGTCGGCGGCGGAGCCCGGCTCCCGTAGGAGTCCGGGCGGAGTCTGCTTGCGGCTGAAGTTGTCGATGACGGAGCCCGGCTCCCATAGGAGTCCGGGCGGAGTTGTCATGTAGTCAATTCCACTGAGGACTTCGGCTGTGGGTATTTCATACCCAACACCAGTCCTCCTACTTCCGAGTTTGAATTTCAAACGAAGAAAGTACAGAGAGAGAGATGGGCACAGCCGAAATCGTCCCTTCGAATCCTGCGCACTGCCGCCTCCAGATATTTTGGCATTAAATGTGCGCGTGTCGGAGTCTTTTCAAATTGGAGCGGTACGAGGGGACGCTTCGAAATTCCCGTAGGTACACTGGCCTAGGTACGACGCAATTATGATCCTGCCAACCGTCAGTCGCTTTTAGCCATCTGTCAGGGGGAGTGGGACACGTGTCGGATGCGGACTGGCCCGGGGGATTCGCGATCATTATGGCATCGGATTTTAGGGTCTATTTAAACCCGTCCTCCCACCTTTAGGTGTCCTACTCCGCTCCTGAGTTCTTACTAGTGTCTGTCTTCTCTTCGAGAGCCCTGCTTCAGTGAGCGTCTTCTCGAGCCGTAGGCGCCTCCCGTTTTTCGTCCCTCAGGTCCCTCAGAGTAATATAGGTTAGTGCCAACCTTCCTCTCGCCGCCCAGTGGCTTCTTTTCCCGTCATTACTTTGTGCATCCCTCCGAGTTAGTCTTCAGCCTCTCGTTCCCCTTTCGGTCCATCTTTTTAGGGTCCTTTAGATCCCCCCTTCGAAACTACTCAAAATGTCCTCTGGCTCTTCTGCTCCCAGCAGTTCCGAGAGTTCTTCTGCTTCAAACCCCCAGGTCCCTGTCTCTGTGGACGAACCCGCGTCTGGGGCTGGGCTTCGCCTGGTTTTCGCACCGGGCGTTATTCCATGTTCCTTGACTTCGGAGGAACTCCTTCTGATAAGGGTTCAGTATGGAGTTCCTCTGGAGTACGACCTGGAGCTACCAGGCCCTTCTGATCGGGCCAGCACTCCCCCTCCCGGTCGCTTTTGTTTGTACCAGGAAGCATTCCGTGCCGGACTCCGACTTCCGCTTCCTTCCTTTGTCGCTGCCCTCTTCCGCTTCTTGGACATCTCCCTCGCTTCCGTGGCCCCAAATTCCTTTAGGTTTTTGATAGGGTTTCTCTCCCTCTGCCACGTAGTCGAGGTTCAGCCGTCTCTCTCCTTGTTTAGGCATTTTTATACCTTCAAACGCCATCCTTCGATGAAGGACTGATGGTACTTCTCCCCCTAGTTCGGTAAGAAGGGGTTGCTGAAAGGTGCCCCTTCTTCGATCCACAATTGGAAGGAGAAATACCTCTTCGTCCACTGCCCGACCCTGGAACTGGGCCTGCCCCCTTGGGGCTCTCTGAGGGATTCTGTCCGCCGGGCTCCCAGCCTGGGGGAGGACGACCTCCAGGCCGCCCAGAAGCTTCTAACTTATCCCGCTCCTTCTCTTCCTAATCTTCTGAGGGAGCAGCTTCTTTTCAACATCGGCCTGAGCCCCCAAGATCCAGCGAGTGTTCATCTTATCTTTTCTTTTCTTGCCTTTCTCCTCTTCTTCTCTTTACCTCTTTTTCCTTCCCCTTCTCTTCTTTTTCTTTCTTTTTTTTCCCTTTTTTTTTTTTTTGACTCTTAATTGATCGGTGTTGCTTCTTTTTCCCTTTTTTCTTCTTTCTCTCTGTTTTTTTTTTTTTTAGGAATGGACGCCGAAGCAGTGCGGATGCTCGCCAGGGGCATGAGAGCTCAGAAGAGAAAGGGCGCGGTGGCCTCCAGATCGGCGAAGAGGGCCAGGGCGGAAGAGACGAGCTTGGCTGCGCCCATCCAGGCGGCCCCGACCATCGACATTCCCTCAGATGCCGAGCCAGTGGCTCCTCGGGCCTCCTCGAGGAGCCCGCCGACTGGGGCCCCCGCTCCGGGGGTTCGCTCCACGGAGGCACCCACCGCGGGGAGGAGGAGGAAATCGGTGGCTCGCAGGGCGAGTAGCCACCGAGCTGCTGTAGATGAGTCCGTTTGCTTCGAGGAGGGATCGAAGAATCCCTTCAATGATAGGGACTTGATCAGGCATTTGATCGACGGCTGCATCCTGTCTGACGTCGTGGAGAGGATCGACCGCGCCGATCCTGAGCAGCGGGCTTGGGACTCTTTGGGGTCCTTCCTTGAGGTAAACGGATCTTTATTTACACGATCACTCGACCTTTGTCGTAATTCTCTATCTGTCCTTGCAGATTGGGCACCAGCTCTTCGCCTATATTGAGGCGGTGAGCCACATGAGGAGGGACATCCTCCAGGCGGAGGAACGCTGCCAAGCTGAGGTTGCCCACTTCCAAGCGAAGTCGGCTGAAGTAGCCGCCCTCCAGGAGGCCCTGGAAAGAGAGAAGCAAGTCTGAGAGGAGGAGAGGCAGATCTTGGAGGAGTCGGCGAGGAAGGCGGAGGCCGAGGTCGCCTATTTGGTCGAGCAAACTCTGGTCCTGGTCTCGGAGGCCAGGGCCCTTGCGGTGGAGGAATTCAAGGCCTCCGTGGAGATGAGGGACCTGAATGTCTAGTTCGGCCAGGAGGCGTTCACCAAGGGGTTCGAGCTCTGCCAAGAGAAGGTGGCCAGCAAATTCTCCGAGCTCGACCTTGGCTTCCTTGAGGAGTCTGAAGACGAGGCCGGTCCCTCGTCTGCCGCCACTGCGGTTGCACCCCCCGCGCCGAGTTCTCCACCTCCCGCCCCTGAGGTCTGAGACCTCTGATCTTGTGCCCTTACTTTGTCGCAATATTTCCTTTCTGTTTGTCTTCAAAATTATTCAATCAATAAAGTCAAATTTCTTGTTGTGGATGGCTTCTCCTTCCCCCTCCTCCTTCTTTCTGCTTTTCTCCTTGCAATGAGTCATTCCCTGATGCTTTTGTCTTCTGATGGCAGTGCCCTGCAGAAGCACTCCCTTTGCCCCTAGGGGTCCCGCTGAAATCGATAATCCAGCGGTTGAAAAAGGAGGCCCTTCACCTGATGAAGAAGTTGAAGAAGACAGAAGGTGAGCTCCGCAAATCGAGAGAAGGCCATTCTGAAGCCGCCGCTGAGGCCACCCACTTTCGGAGTCTCCATGTGAAGGCGATCATGGATTACAGCCGGAGGAAGGCGAACTTCACAAAGGAACTCGAGGAGTGCAAGAAGAGCACCAGCGACCATATTTGGGCTCAAGAAGCCAGGATCAGCGCCCTCAAGGTGGAACTGTCAGCTGCGAAGAGGAAGATCGGCCAGCTGGAAGGAAATTCATCCCGGCTCTTGGCCCGGGTCGATGATGAACAGAAGTGGTCGTAGAAGGTCTTCGACCTTCAGAAGCAGCTTCAAGACGCCGAGATGAGCCACGACGTGCAGCGGGCTAGCTGGCGCCAGCAGGTGGAAGAGTATAAAGGGAGATTCCGGACGGTGGCCGATGAAGTCGTTCATCTCCAGAGGCAGCTGGCTAACAGGGCGCAGCTTACTTCCGCCCAAGATTCTGAAGAGCTCCAAGCCCTGAGAGGCACTGTTGAAGGGATTTCTGTCTCCCTCGGGGAGAAGACAGCCGAGCTGCAACAAGTGAAGATCCAACTGGCACTTGAGCAGCGGGCCGTCGCAGACGCGGAGGCGGAGTCCAAAGTTTTGAGGAAGAGGCGTCGAGAAGCGGAGGCTGAGAGCCAGCAACTTCGTCAGGCGCTCCAGGACGCACTGCGGAAGAGGGAAGAGCTAGAAGGAGAAATAGAGAATCTGAGGCAGTCCTGGTTGAGGGACGGAATAGATGACTCTAGGTTGGAGGGACCAGGGCCTCCTTAGAGCTCTTTTTGTCTTTCTGTCTTATCATGTAGTTACTTTCTTTTTGTCGTTTTGCCCTTCTTTCCTTGGCCTTCCTGGCTTTGTAGTGTGTATATCGGAAATGGAATAAAAAGAGCGTTTTGTGTTACCTCGTCCGCACACTGCACTAATATCGCTGTCTGCCGATCCTTTCTTGCCATCTGACTTGCCTGATGTTGACATCATCGGGAGGGGGTTTTTCCCTTTCATCTGATCTTGTTAGCCGGCCAGGTTTCGCCACCATTAACCCTTGCTGCAGAAGTCATGGATGGAGCCCGACTCTCGTAGGAGTCCGGCTGAAGTCTTCCTTGTAGGCGAAACCCGGCTCCCGTAGGAGTCCGGGGGAAGTCTTCCTTGTAGGCAGAACCCAGCTCCCGTAGGAGTCCGGGTGAAGTCTTCCTTGTAGGCGGAACCCGGCTCCCGTAGGAGTCCGGGTGAAGTCTTTCTCGCGGGTGAAACCCGGCTCCCGTAGGAGTCCGGGTGAAGTCTTCCTTATAGGCGGAACCTGGCTCCCGTAGGAGTCCGGGTGAAGTCTTCCTCGCAGGTGGAACCCAGCTCCCGTAGGAGTCCGGGTGAAGTCTTCCTTGTAGGCGGAACCCGGCTCCCGTAGGAGTTTGGGTGAAGTCTTCCTTGTAGGCGGAACCCGGCTCCCGTAGGAGTCCGGGTGAAGTCTTCCTTGTAGGCGAAACCCGGCTCCCGTAGGAGTCCGGGTGAAGTCTTCCTCGCGGGCGGAACCCGGCTCCTGTAGGAGTCCGGGTGAAGTCTTCCTTGTAGGCGGAACCCGACTCCCGTAGGAGTCCGGGTGAAGTCTTCCTCGCGGGCGGAACCCGGCTCCCGTAGGAGTCCGGGTGAAGTCTTCCTTGTAGGCAGAACCCGGCTCCCGTAGGAGTCCGGGTGAAGTCTTCCTCGTGGGCGAAATCCGGCTCCCGTAGGAGTCCGGGTGAAGTCTTCCTTGTAGGCAGAACCCGGCTCCCGTAGGAGTCCGGGTGAAGTCTTCCTCGCGGGCGGAACCCGGCTCCTGTAGGAGTCCGGGTGAAGTCTTCCTTGTAGGCGGAACCCGGCTCCCGTAGGAGTCCGGGTGAAGTCTTCCTTGTAGGCGGAACCTGGCTCCCATAGGAGTCCGGGTGAAGTCTTCCTTGCGGGCGGAACCCGGCTCCCGTAGGAGTCCGGGTGAAGTCTTCCTTGCGGGTGGAACCCGGCTCCCGTAGGAGTCCGGGTGAAGTCTTCCTTTGCGTCGTGAATGGAACCCGGCTCCCGTAGGAGTCCGGGCCTTCCATTTTGCTCGAGCCGGTGTGAGGTTCTCCCCTCGTTACCAGCCTGGCTGTGGGGGCACGTTAGGGCACTGTAAGGCCTCTCCCCCCATCCGGTCTAAAAGAACCGGGCCTTCGACTTTGCTCATGTCAGGATGAGGTTCTCCTCCTGTTCCTGACATGGCTGTGGGGGCACATTAGGGCGTTGTAAGGCCTCTCCCCCCATCCGGTCTAAAAGAATCGGGCCTTTGACTTTGCTCATGTCAGGACGAGGTTCTCCTCCTGTTCCTGACATGGCTGTGGGGGCACATTAGGACGTTGTAAGGCCTCTCCTCCCATCCGGTCTAAAAGAACCGGGCCTTTGACTTTGCTCATGTCAGGACAAGGTTCTCCTCCTGTTCCTGACATGGCTGTGGGGGCACATTAGGGCGTTGTAAGGCCTCTCCCCCCATCCGGTCTAAAAGAATCGGGCTTTTGACTTTGCTCATGTCAGGATGAGGTTCTCCTCCTGTTCCTGACATGGCTTTATTTTTGGAGGGATCATATCCAGTCATAATAAATCCACGCCAGGTGGGAAGGGCACGTTAGGTAGAAAGGAAAGTAGATTCAAGGTGAAATCGTAAGTGATACATTTACAGTTTTTCCGCTCCTCCTTGAGGCCCTCCGGTGATGGAGTCGATGGTCCCGATAGGAGGCCGGTCCCCAGGTTGCTCCTCCCTTCTCTGCGGTTCAGGCTGTGGAAGGGTTCTTGGCCGGTCTCCTCTACCCTCAGGCCTGCGGCGGATGAATCTGTCGAGTCGACCTCGCCGAATGAGCTCCTCAATCTCGTCCTGGAGCTGGATGCATTCCTCTGTGTCATGGCCGTGGTCGCGGTGGTAGAGGCAGAACTTGTTGGGGTTGCGCTTTCCGGGGTGTGTGCGCATCCTCTCCGGTCTAGGGAGCTGCTCCCTGACCTCCATTAATACCTGGGCCTTCGAGGCATTGAGGGGGGCGTAGTTGCGAAATCTCCCTGGTGGGGAGCCCCGCCGAACCCCGCGATCCGGGCTTCTCTGTCTGCGTGCCCGGGGTGGAGTATGGGCGCGCTTATGTCCAGGAGGGGATCGAGAACGCGGCCGGGCTTCCTTTGGCCTTTTCTTAACTGCGGGCTTACTCGAATCTCCCGCTTGCCGCTCCCTTGCTGTCTCTTCGTCCTTCATTTTGAAGGCTTCTTCCGCTCGGGCGTATCCTTCAGCCCGAGCCAGTAAATCGACAAAATCCCTGGGGTACTTCTTCTCCAGGGAGAACAAAAGATCATTCTTCTGAAGGCCACCTTTCAGGGCGGCCATGGCAACTGATTGGTCCAAGTTTCGGACCTCCAACGCTGCGATGTTAAAGCGGTTGACGTAGGCCCGTATGGACTCTCCTTCCCTCTGCTTGATGTTGATGAGGGACTCCGAACCCTTCCGGGGGCGCCGGCTGCTGACAAAATGGGCCACAAATTGGTGGCTCATTTGATCGAAGAAAAAGATGGTACCCGACTTCAAAGCCGAGTACCAGTTCCTCGCTGCTCCCTTCAAAGTAGACGGAAAAGCCCGGCATAAGATGGCGTCAGGAGCGCCGTGAAGCAGCATCATCGTCCGGAAGGCCTCCAGATGATCAACCGGGTCCGAAGTCCCATCGTAGCTTTCGAGCTGGGGAAGCTTGAAGTTTGGCGGGATCGGTTCCTGCATGATCATTTGAGAGAAGGGAGGGTCAGTACAAATATCCTCACCATGAGCGGGGGGCGCGTGGCGGAGTTCTTCAATCCGTCGGTTCATCTCCTGGAGCCTCCGGTCTAGAAAATCCTCTCGACTTCGAGTCTCGAGGGTCCTCTGGCAGAGCGGGGGCAGGGATCTTCCAGGGGTGGAGTCGTGGTCCGATTGAGGGCTCTCTACCCTCGGATTTGTTTTCCCAGGAAGGACGGGGCGGCTGGCCCAGGTGGCCCGCCCCGCCGCCGGGTTCTGACATTCCAGAGATGCCCTTTCTGGGTGCGCCGACGCCTGTGGTTGCTGCTGCTGCATTGCTTGCACAGCTTCGATGAGGCCTCTGACCTGCTGTGCCAGCAAGTCAAATTGCTCCGCGCCAACCGCCGCCGCCGGAGGAGGAGGAGGAGGTCGGGAAACAGGAGGGGAGGCCGGAGCCTGAGATCTGGCCGCAGAGGCCGTGGACCGTCGTGTGGATGCCTTGCGTGGAGGCATCGAGCGTGGATCTCGCGGGGGAAAATTAGGAGTGGGTGTCGGAGAGACGATCGGAGGCGGCTCCGTTGAACACTCCTTTAAGAACAAGGGTACTGCGAGGGTTCACGCCCTTCCTCTAGCGCCAATCCTGTTGGTGCCAAAATCTGCTTGCGCCGGAGAAGCTGAAGTCGGGGAAGTCGCGGTCGCCGCCGGGACCTGCAAAGGAAGTCTAAACCGGAGGTGGGGTTGCTCCGGCAAGACCCTCCGATGCTCAAGTCAGTTCTCTGCCTCAACAAGAATGGAGTGCTCGAACGGAGAATTTAGCAGAGTTTTGAGATAAGAAATGAGCTTATCGAATAATATATCTGGGTCCCCCTTTTATAGGCGGAGGAAGCAACGGATTGATGGCGACATTTGTAACCATCTAGCAGTGGACTGCCCAGGGTCAGGCGGAGGTTGCTGCGAAGTGTTAGTGGAACGGACCCGTGGCTATCGTTGGGGCGTGCCACGTGGAGTCTGCCGCGTGAAGTGGGGCGGCGTTTGTCGTCGTGACTTGCCAGTGGATGGGAGAATCGTGCAGTATCCGTTGCAGGAGGTGGAGCAGGATCGTGGCCGTTTATTGTGGCTGGTCAGGTAGTAATGGAGCCGCGTGGGATCCGTCATAGGGAGTGGAGCAGTGCTGCGATCGTTACTGCGGCCTGTCAGGGAGTGGTGGAGCTGCGCGGAATCCGCCGTAGGAAATGTAGTAGAATCATTGCCGTGATTGTGGCCTGGGAGTGCTTATCTGTCGGCTGGAGTTCGGCAGTGGTCAGAGTCCGGCCACCGTAGAGGTCCGGACGAAGACTGTCTGCAGCCGTTGGAACTAAGGACGGAGCCCGACTCCCGTAGGAGTCCGGACGAAGTCTTCCTGCAATCAAGGTTAAAGGCGAAGCCCGGCTCCCGTAGGAGTCCGAACGGGGCTTACCAGCAGTTGACGCTGAGGACGGAGCCCGGCTCCCGTAGGAGTCCGGGCGGAGCTGTCCTGTAGTCGATGTCGGCGGTGGAGCCTGGCTCCCGTAGGAGTCCGGGCGGAGTTTGCTTGCGGCTGAAGTTATCGGCAGAGTCCGGCTCCCGTAGGAGTCCGGACGCAGTCTGTCTTGCAGCCGTTGGAGTCGAGGATGAAGCTCGGCTCCCGTAGGAGTTCGGGCGAAGTTTTTCTGCAATCAAGGTTAAAGACGAAGTCCGGCTCCCGTAGGAGTCCGGACGGGGCTTACCAGCAGTTGACGCTGAGGATGGAGCCCGGCTCCCGTAGGAGTCCGGGCGGAGCTGTCCTGTAGTCGATGTCGACGGCGGAGCCCGGCTCCCGTAGGAGTCCGGGCGGAGTCTGCTTGCGGCTGAAGTTATCGGTGGAGTCCGGCTCTCGTAGGAGTCCGGACGCAGTCTGTCTTGCAGCCGTTGGAGTCGAGGACGAAGCTCGGCTCCCGTAGGAGTCCGGGCGAAGTTTTCCTGCAATCAAGGTTAAAGGCGAAGTCCGGCTCCCGTAGGAGTCCGGACGGGGCTTACCAGCAGTTGACGCTGAGGACGGAGCCCGGCTCCCGTAGGAGTCCGGGCGGAGCTGTCCTGTAGTCGATGTCGGCGGCGGAGCCCAGCTCCCGTAGGAGTCCGGGCGGAGTCTGCTTGCGGCTGAAGTTGTCGGTGATGGAGCCCGGCTCCCGTAGGAGTCCGGGCGGAGTTGTCATGTAGTCGATTCCACTGAGGACTTCGGCTGTGGGTATTTCATACCCAACAGGACCTAAATCGATTAGATTGAAATCTAATCAAATTCGATCAACCTATACCCAGACATACTGTTGGCTAGATGTAGAACCCAGTTGGTCACACACATATAAATATTGGCCAAGGACCCTTTTGAAAAAGGTTGATTGAAATTTTGGATTCAATTAGGGTTCCGATAAGCATGCTAGCACGTGTGGAAACCCTAGCTCTTTTGGAGATCAATTTGATCTCATTCCTTGCTAATTAGCTAGTCCAATTTGGTGGGTATTTGGAACAAGTTATGCCACCTGAAAGCAGCCCAAATTGGGGTATCAAATCCCAAATTAACTCCAATTACGAAGAGTCTAAGTTGTGAAGGACTCTTAGTGCAAATCAGATTCTGCATGTGCATGTTGGTGTGAGCAGAAGGAAGAGTTTAGGATTTTTCCAAACTTATCAGATAAGCTATTTTTGATAATTTTTTTTAAATTTTTTCAAACTTATCAGACGGCCAAATGGATGCTAGATTCTTCCTCAGATGCGCGCATGCACGGTGATCAGAACTTGCATGAAGAGGTGTGAGGATAACATCCTTCCATGAGAATTTTATCACCATATTAGATTTTTTGGAATCAAGTATAAGTCCCCTATCCACGTGAATTTTTATGGATTTTTTTGATTTGAGAAGAGATGCAGGTGCAGATGCAGGTGCAGATTAATGTATCAATGATAAGAGTCCTTTTGCTTGAAGAAACTCTTATCTTTGATAATCTGATCAGATAAACCTCTTGGATGAGGCATGTCCCTCTCTTTTTAGCACCCCTCTGATGGCTATAAAAGGGTCTAGGTGCAGAGTGTTCGGTGGATTCAGAAAAAGTTTTCAATTTCTCTCTGTAGCTCTCCCTTCTTTCTTACAACCCATCTTAGTTTTAGGACAAGGCTTTAGGATTTAAGACAAATCCTTATCTGGTCCAAACAAGAGTTGTGAGGGTCATAAAGAAGGAAATCAGAAGTCTAGAGGAGATTTTTAGAGGGTCGAGCTAGGTTCTTAGAGAAACCTGATCAATATAGGGCTATTCAAGTTCTAAGGGCTAGAACTCTTAAAGCAAGGTGAAGAAGGAGCGTTGTCTTTGGTTTAATTTTTGTGTGGATCATATTGGAAGGCGAACACTTGGATGCTTTGTAAAAATTAAGATTAGCACTACAGATATTCTTCTTATCTAAGTTTAATTTATTATACTTTGATTGTATAATCAAGGATTTTTGGGTGTTAGGGTTTTTAATGCATCAGATATTTTGATTAAAAATTTTAAACATCTAACCCTTCTGCTGCACCATCAAAATCCAACAATGGTATCAGAGCATACTTTGATCTATATAATCAAAGGTTAAATTATTATCTTGATTATGATCAAGCATGAATTTCTGGTTTAGCTCAAGTCGGGTCAGGAGTTGAACCCGATTGAACAACTAAACCCTAGCATGTCTTAGAGATATATATTTTAAATATAAAATATATGATGTATGTATAGAATCTTTCTTAGTAGTCTAGTATTCTAATTGGGGTTCATCACCAGGCTATCCAATCTTAAGAGTAAGTAGGGTTCACAGACCCTCTCTTCCTATTCAATAGGGTACTCTTATGGCGTGTAGGGGTGCTACTGTGATGTCCTAAGAAAAAGAACCATGAAAAGAGTATTTTGAATTCATGCATGTTATTAGAACTTCATGTGATATGCTTGAGATGCTTAGTTATAATCATGGTATGTGATTATGCTTTCATATCTTAGAGATATGATAAGATGCCATGATTAGTTGTTATGATTGTTAAGATACAACTATGATAGTGCATCATTGTGATTGAATGAATTAGGATGTGCTTGAGACTATTAAAGCCCTCATAAAAATTATTTTAGATCATAGTGTTGTGAATCAGTAGCTGACCTATTTCTTGAATCAATTAATCAATTAGTGTCTCAAGAGTATCTAAAGAGTGTTTCAAGTGTGGTGGTTATTTAATTAGATCTGTTGCTAGCCTGATCAATTTTATTGGTGTCTAAAAAAAGCAACGAGGGGATCCCCACCAATCTTAATACTTTTCTGGCCAATTGAATTAGTTTGAATCTTGAATGAAGATAGATCAGTGTTTTGAACACTACATATGCCTTCCTTCATGCTTGTCAATATCCTGTCAAAAATTAAAGTAGGTTTGTTGTGATATCCACAAGGCTTGCTATAAGGAATGATGCGAATTTGTCTTGATGCATATTAGATGCTTTATGACATATTTTGGATATGTTGCTTTGTTGTGATATCTACAAGGGAAGCATTTTTCAGATATGGCTGTATGAAAATGAAGGATCTGACTTAACTAAAAATACTATAGTTTGTTGTGATATCCACAAGGCTATGAGTATTTTTAGAGGCAAGATTTATGTTGAGAGTTGTATGAGATGTAATTGGATAGGTTTTTCTATCTTTGAACTCATTGAGATTTGTCGTGATATCCATAAGGCTTCATTGAGGGATTAGGGTCTCAACCTTATTAAAAAATCAGATTAGATTTTTTCATTTACCGTAGGAGAGGGCTATGGTATCTGATAAAATAGTGAGAGACATAACTAGTTTAAAAGATCTCATCTAGTTATGCATGTCAAACATGAGTGGTTTGCTTATACTATTATTCTTATTTATGTAGATTTAAGTCTGTATTATGGCTTTTTTATTTTCACTGTATAATACCATAGATAAAAATATGTTGAACGATTTTAACTATGTAGATTGGTTGAGGAACTTGCAAATTAGGTTTGTATTAGAGAAGAACTCTGATATTTTGAATATTTCTGACCTTGAATTGGTTAGCAATAATGAGAAAGCAAAAGATGTCCCTATAGATATTATCTATTCATTTTGTAGTAAATTTGCACATTGGGAGAATAATTGCAAGAATTATCTTGCAAATTTGAAGTATGGTGCAAGTACAGCACCAAAAGGTATGTATATGATACAGACCTATTTTTTATTGAGTGGCTCAGACTCTGATACTTGGATATTAGATACCATCTGTGGATCGCATATTTATAATTCATTACAGTGACTATAAAATATTAAAGGTCTGAAAAGAGATGACTTCGAGGTTTATGGTGCGAGTGGAGAGTCCATTAGTGCGGAGGCTGTGGGAACCTGTATGCTTGATTTGCCTTTGAATAAAATTTTAGAATTGAGAGACTATTATTATATGCCAAAGATTGTTAGAAATATTATTTCTATATTTTTGTTGTTAAATCAAGGTTATGAAATAAGGCTAATGAAAAATAGATGCTCCATTTTTTTTTAATGAATTTTATGATAGTGGTTATATTGATAACAATCTTTTAATTCTTGCACTGAATAAAAATATTTTTCATATTAAAAGAAACATGAAAAAAAATAGAGAAGATGTGAATATCATATTTCTTTGGCATTACTGCTTTGGTCATATTAGTGAGTCAAGGATAAACAAGTTATACAAAGAAGAATTCTTTGACCCATATGATTATCAATCATTGAGAACTTATGAATCTTGTCTCATGGGTAAGATGATCAAGACTCCATTTTCTGGATATGGAGAAAGGACCAATGAGTTGTTAGCCTTAGTACATACAGATGTATGTAGACCGATGACAACTCAGGCTAGAAGAGGATACTCCTATTTTATCACCTTTACAGATGCTCTATCAAGGTTTGAAAATGTGTATCTTATGAAACATAAATCTGAAGCCTTTGATAAGTTCAAGAAGTATCAATGTATGGTCAAGAAACAAACTGAAAAATGTATCAAAGTTCTTCGATCTGATCAAGGAGGAGAATACTTATCCAGTGAATTTTTTGATCATCTTAAAAGTAAAGGTATTCTCTCTAAATGGACCCCTCCTTATACACTCCAGTTAAATGGTGTAGCAAAAAGGAGGAATCACACTTTGATGGATATGGTGTGGTCCATGTGTGCTTCACTGATCTCTCAATATCTTTTTGGAGATATATCCTAAAGACTGCCGCATATATATTAAACAGGATGCCTTCAAAGTCTGTTGTAAGCACACCATATAAGATATAGAAGAAAAGGAAGTCTAATCTTAAATATCTTAAGATTTGAGGCTGCCCTGCTTATACCAAAAATATTTTTGGATATAAGCTTAGTGCTTGATCAGACAAGTGTAAGTTTGTAGGATATCCTAAGGAAACTAATGGATACTACTTCTACCACCCTACTAAATAAAAGATATTTGTTAGTAGGCACATCATTTTTTTGAAAAATAAATTCATCCAAAAAGGAGGCAGTGGGAGGAATATTAAACTTATGAAAGTTCAAGATCTACAAACCAATCCGAAAATACCTATGGTGGAACCACAAGAAGATCCTCAATCAGAAGTACCCAAGGATGAGGTACATCCATAATACACACCTCCTCTCCGAAGGTCAAATAGAGTGTGTCAAGCACCTCTGAGATATGATTTTATCATTGAGAATGATAATTCGATCAATATTATTCAGGATAATGATCCACTGATCTATTTGAAAGCTGTTATTAGTAGAGACTCAGATAGATGGCTGGAAGTCATGAAATTTGACATGAACTCGATGTACACCAACCAAGTGTGGACCTTGATTGATGCACCTAAGGGTGTGACCTTAATAGGATATAGGTGGATCTTCAAAAAAAAGATTAGAGCAGATGGCCAAATAGAAACCTACAAAGCTAGGTTGGTGGCGAAGAGTTTCAGACAAAGACAAAGAATTGACTATGATGAAACCTTCTCACCAGTGGCTATGCTCAAGTCCATCTGAATTTTACTTACTATAGCGACATACTAAAATTATAAGATCTAACAGATGGATGTCAAGACTACTTTTCTCAATGGTAATTTTGAGAAAGAAGTCTATATAACTCAACCAGAGAAATTTATCTCAAGTGAGAGGGCAAATCATGAAGCAAATTTATGGTAGTGCAGTACATATAATTAAAAAATTTTATACAATAAAAATAATAGATTAAATAATTTAATTCTAATTATATGTATAAGATCTAATATTAGACTACCATATCATGATCTTTGATATAAAAAATATATGCTTTAGATCTGAAAATAAAAATCACATTGATCTCATTGATGCTGAAATTCTAAATCTAACTATTAGATCTACCATAGGAATCAAAATAAGTTAGAGATCATTACCAAATAAATTTTGATCTTAATCTTCTCTGATCCAATAGTTGGAGAGGGTGCTCCTCAAGTCACTTGCAACCACACAAAGTTGTCTGGCCTCTATAGAAAAATCCATGTGAAGATTGGCGTAGATCAGGGGCTCGGAGATGCTAGTCTGCAAACAACTTCGACAGCTGACCTCTTCCATCTTCTACAAGCACCTTAGACACTCTAAAGTAATTGAGGATCTGGAAGAGAAAGAGAGGAGGAGGAGAAGAGGCTCTATAAATAAAAAATCTACAAGAGAATTGATCATGGGATGTCCAAGAGAGGGGTCCCCTTTTTATAGACAAGGAATTAGGACTTTCCAAGAAAGGATGCCATGAATCAACACCAAAACCCCTTTTCAAAATCTCCAAAAATTCCAAAAAAATTATTAAGATGAGAAGAAGAAAATTAAAGTCTCACATGCTAAAGAATTTCTCAAAAAAAATAATAAAAATAATAATATAGCTCTAATAATATACCATATATGAAAATTTTCTTTTCTAGTCTGCATCTTATCTCTAATTTAGATCGTATTCAAAATAGGCAAGAGATAATATTATGACTCATCAGCTATAGTAAACCATCCTTGTTGGATCCTCTCTCATGACATCAAAAATCACAATCCAAATCTAATTAGGCATGGAGAAATTGGCATGGATCCAAATGTGGCACAAAAGATAAGGATAGAGTCTTGGTCTGACTTGAACTCCTCATTTCTAATTCAATTCTAATCCAAATCAAATTTGGATAGAAACCACTGATAGAAATGAACCTAATTCAATTAAAAATATAAATATCTCATCAAATTTCTAACCCAATTAAAAATTAACCAAGTCCAAATCCTGATCGAATTAGGATCAAATTTCTTTTGTAATCGGGTTTGATCACATCAATCCCAATCTGAGTCGAGCTAAATCTAATTCAATTAGAGTTATTACAAAGCTCTTTACTCAATTAAATTGAGTCAATTAGTAATCTAATTACTAATTAATTCTCTATAAATGGTAGAGTCTCAGTCTCAGTAGGACTCTTCTATAGAGTTTTAGTCCAAGTAGTACTCTTCACCAGAGTCACAATTCAATTGGACCTTCAGCCATCAGATCTAACTAAATTTTTTAATGCATATAACCCTATAGGTTCGAACCTAAGTTGGTAGCATAAGAATAACTTCCTATACTAATCGATGTAATCATCTAGCAATGATGACCTAATGACCGAATGGATCGAAGTGTTGTAAAGTAACCTTCTAGAACCTACTGACGTATGGTTACCGTATAATTCATCCCTTTGATCCAAATGCTCAAGGTGACTTAGGATTTAACTGTCAACCCTAATTAAATTGATCACATTGTATTCAATTTTTTAAATCCATCTCATAGATTATCCTGGCCAAGGTTTTGCTAAATTGAAATACACTGATGTATATCTCCTACCAATTCAAAGGGGTCAATTCCATCTTGACTTACACACCGACTTGATAAGTACTTGACTGCACCTAGTATCCTTTCATCACTAAGTTAGAAACTCAAATAGTCCAATACTAAAGTATAGTAAGTTGCTTATAAGTCACCGTGGAGGTCTCAGGTCGGAGGAACACTTATACTCATAGCCTTCACAAGCTACTCTTGACAGCAGAGTACTCAGCACATGGTCACGTTCGATAGGAATGTACTTCTATATTCTATTTGCATGTCATAACAGTGTCTTCACACTCTTTGGTTAAGAAGACAACCAACTCATATGGCACACAACGACCTACACTTGTTGTCGCTATTGTCCTAGTAATAGCGTATCATTTAGTCGCGAACAATTTTAAGGACTTAACGACAAATCCTCCTTTGTCGATTAATATATATAGTCTTAAAGACTTCATTACAATACAGGAGTTCAAAGATGATCAATTTGTAATAAAAATATTAAATAATTTTTATTAATAAAAATTCATATATAGTTTACAAGATGAGCTATAAGTTGAGCACAATCGTCTAACGATTGGCTTTAGGACATATTTTCCAACAACTCCCACTTGGACTAAAGTCAATCAGTATAGTATCATATATCCATCTTCGATTTGTGGTCATTGAACTCTTTGAGTCTGAGAGCTTTAGTAAATGGATCGGCCAGGTTCTCCCTTCCATCGATCTTCTGAAGGTCGACGTCACCTCGATCCATGATCTCCCAGATAAGGTGATAACAGTGCAGAATATGTTTGGTGCACTGATGGGATCTCGACTCCTTGGCTTGAGCAATGGCTCTAGTATTATCGTGGTATAACAAGATAGGGCTATCAACTGTTGCTCCTAGATTGATTTTGATGATTACAAAGCAGATTGAAGGGATACAAATAATTTTAAAATGAAAAAGTCCTTATGCTCTTCAAGGGAAAAATTGAAATTTCACTGAAATCCTGATTTGATAGTACCATTTGGTAGAACAAATGATTTGAAATCTATTGGTGAAAATTTTATTGTGTTTGGACTTATATTCTTGAAGTTATGAAGGTTTGAAGTGCATGAGTCGACTCATGAGTCAACTCATGGCACTGTGAGCTGATTGGCACGCAAAAATTCTCCTTGGCATGCTAGTTTTCTGGCTTGGCACGACCTGTGAGTCGACTCATGAGTCGACCCACAAGGCATGAGTCGACTCATGAGTCGACCCCTGCTAATTTGAGCCAAGAAATTCCAGAAAAGCATTCTCTGGTTTTTGCAACAGAGGTCGACTCATGAGTCGACCCCTGAAGCATGAGTCGACTCATGAGTCGACCCCTGCGACGGGAAATATCAGCAACGGCTATTTTTTTGCCCATTTTAATTGCCATTTATGCTTCCTAAAAATCCTCTAACGGCTCTTTATCTACCTAAATTGTTTTCTCTTGCTTCTAATGCTACAAAATGCTTTAAATGGTGAAAGAAATTGCAGATTAAATAGCGGATCAAACGTGAAATCAAAAGAACGAGGAGCAGAGAAAGAGAGAGAAGAACAGAAGAAAGGATCCGAAATTTGCAAGAAAAAGCCTGAGATCAACGAAAAATCCAAAAAGAAAAAGAGAGAGGATCCACAATATACCAGAGAGATTGTGAAAGAGAAAAGCAAGATCTTTCAAGGAGAGAATTCTTCACGCCTATTGTTTCAACCTTGATCTAGAGATCGTTCAAAGCTTTCAAGAGATCTTCAATCAACAATCAACCTCTTCTCAAGCATTCAAGCGTTCATCCACTTTGAGAAAATCCGAAAAAGGGGTTCTTCATTTGAGTAAAGCTTTTATTGTTATATTCGCTCATTTAAGGAGCTGTTATTGTATTAATTTGTGCTCTAAATTTTCTAACTCTTTGTGAGTTTTTGTTCTTGTTTTTGGAGGATTTCCAAAAAAAGAAAGGTTGATCCGAACCTGAAATCGGAGTTTTTGGGTTTACTTGTACCCGAGAAACAAGTGATCTAGCTTGGGATAGCTAGTGTCGGAGTTTTCGACGTTTTGTATTCGGGTTGAATACAAAGGATAGTGGATTGAAATTCCCAAGTAGGATCTTGGGGAGTGGATGTAGGTGCAAGGTTAGCACCGAACCACTATAAATCCTTGTGTTTGTGGTGTGCTTTATCGCTTCACTTTATTTCTTTATTATATTCTTGCATTCTGCTTTAGGTAATTAATATTGAATTAAAGTCTTTGTTTTGATCTTCATAAGTAATCTGTTGGGCTTAAAATTTTTAGAAACCCAATTCACCCCCCCCTCTTGGGTTGCATAGCTGGGCAACAAGTGGTATCAGAGCCGGTGCTCTAGCCCTTCTTTGATCTAACAATCAAAGAGTCAAAGATCTATGGCAACCCATGTTGGTACTTCTCTAGCCGAGGGGCAATCAACAAACCGACCTCCACTTTTCAATGGGTCTAATTACACCTATTGGAAAGCTCGGATGAAGATTTTCATACAAGCACTCGACTATGATATGTGGAGTATCATAGTGAATGGTCCTCACACACCCACCAAGATTATAGATGGTGAGGAGTCAACCAAACCCGAGAAAGAATGGGATGAGGTTGACAAGAAATTGGCACAATTAAATGCCAAAGCCATGAATGTTCTTTATTGTGCACTAGATGCAAGTGAATTTAATCGCATTTCTACTTGTGCATCTGCTAAAGAAATATGGAATAGGTTAGAAGTCACCCATGAGGGAACAAATCAAGTAAAAGAGTCTAAAATAAACATGCTTGTACATAAATATGAATTGTTCAAAATAGAGCATGATGAGTCCATAACTGCTATGTTTACTCATTTTACTGATATAATCAATGGTTTAAAGAGTCTTGGCAAATCTTATACTAACAGTGAACTTGTAAGAAAGATTCTCAGGTCACTGCCAAGAACTTGGGAAGCCAAGGTGACTGCCATCCAAGAAGCAAAGGACTTGAACACTCTACCTCTAGAAGAGCTTCTTGGATCCTTGATGACTCATGAACTTAGCATGAAGCAACATCAAGAGGATGAAGTCAAAAAGAAAAGAACCATTGCCCTCAAATCCACAACTTCGCCTGATTATGAAACGGATGACTCTGAAGATGAAGATCAGGATGAAGAGATGGCTCTCATCACCCAAAATTTAAGAAGTTTCTAAGAAAAAGAAACAGGGGATGAGAAAGAAATTCACAAAAGGTGAACAAAGCAAAGAAAAAGAGAAAGATCAACCCCCTATATGCTACGAGTGCAAGAAGCCAGGACATTTCAGATCCGAATGTCCACAATTGAAGAAAGGTCCAAAGAAGTTCAAAAAGAAGGCAATGATGGCGACCTGGAGTGCGAGTGATGACTCAAGCTCCGACGAGGAAACCTCAACAGAACAAGCCAATCTGTGCCTGATGGCACATGAAAATGAGGTAACTTCTGAATCCACTAGTGAATTTACTTTTGAAGAATTGCATGAAGCATTCTATGATTCAATTGATGAATTAAAGAAACTAGGGAAGAAAAACAAAGAGCTAAATTGGAAAATCAGTCCTTAGTGAAACAAGCTGAAAATCTTTCAATTGAAAAATTCACCTTGATTCAAGAAAATCAAAACTTAAAGGATGAAATGAACAAGCTAAATCTATAGTAGATAAGTTCACCTTAAGTTCAAACAAACTAAATATGATCCTTGAAAATCAGAAAGCTATATATGATAAGGCTGGACTTGGTTATAAACCCCTGAAGAAACAAAAATTTCTGAAGGATATTTATGTAAATTATTCAAGAACAAGTCTACAAATATTACTTGTTTTAAATGTGGAAGAATAGGACATAAATCATACACATGTCTTATTAACAATATGCAAACACAAAGAAAATATGGGTTCCAAAAGGAACCATTCTGACTAACCTGAAAGGACCCAAGAAAGCTTGGGTACCTAAGACAGAAATGTGACCTTTGCTTGCAGGTGTGTCTAGCATCCCAAGAAGGAAACAGGAAATGGTATCTTGACAGCGGATGCTCGAGACACATGACTGGTATGAATCACAATTCATCACGCTTGATGCTAAGGATGGAGGGATGGTCACCTTTGGAGATAATGGCAAAGGAAAGATCATCGGGATAGGTAACATTGGTATCACTCCCTCCAAATACATTGAGAATGTTTTATTAGTTAAAGGTTTAAAGCATAACTTACTTAGCATTAGTCAATTCTGTGATAAAGGATATAAAGTAAGTTTTGAATCATCTGTTTGCATCGTGACGAGTCCTATTGACGATGGCATTAAATTTATAGGACATAGGCATGGCAATGTTTATATGGTAGACTTGAATGATTTAACTAAATTAGACATGCAATGCCTAGTTTCCTTAAGTGCTAAAATAAATGAGACTAGTTGGCTGTGGCATCGTAGACTTGCACACATTAGCATGCATTCTCTCTCAAAATTAATTAAAAAGGATTTAGTTCTCGGTTTGCCAAAACTGAATTTTGAAAAGGATAGAATTTGTGATGCATGCCAATTAGGTAAACAAACTAGAGTATCATTTAAATCCAAAAATACTGTTTCAACTTCTAGACCTTTAGAGCTCTTACATATGGATTTATTTGGACCAACTAGAACCACTAGTCTAGGAGGAAAATGATATGGATTTGTAATAATTGATGATTACTCTCGTTTTACTTGGGTTTTCTTTTTAGCTCACAAAAATGAAACTTTTCATATTTTCACTAAATTTCATCGAAAAGTCACTAATGAAAAAGGGTTTTCAATTCAAAATATTAGAAGTGATCATGGAACAGAATTTGAAAATCATGATTTGAAAATTTTTGTGATGAAAATGGAATTGGCCATAACTTCTCTGCTCCTAGGACACCCCAACAGAATGGGGTAGTAGAAAGGAAAAACAGAACCTTAGAAGAAATGGCCCGTACCATGCTTTGTGAAAGCAACCTTCCAAATATTTTTGGGCGGAAGCATTAACACAGCATGTTACATTTTAAATCGTGCTTTAATTAGACAATTTTTAAAGAAAACCCCCTATGAACTTTGGAAAGGAAGAAAACCAAATATTGCATATTTTCATGTTTTTGGTTGTCGATGTTTTGTATTAAATAATGGCAAAGAAAAACTTGGTAAATTTGATGCAAAATCAGATGAAGCAATCTTTCTAGGTTACTCCTCCACTACTAAAGCATTTAGAGTTTCAACAAAAGAACTTTAGTAGTTGAGGAGTCCATACATGTTTTTTGATGAATCTAACGATCTTCCTTCAAGGAAGAATGAGGGTGTTGATGATGCAGAGCCACTAATAGAAGGTATGAAGGAGATCACTCTGAAAGACTCAGCAACTCCAAAGACAAGGATCAAGAAGACGAACAAAATGAAAGAGGTGAAGAAATTCAAGAACAACCTCAAGGTACAAATGACCTACCCAAGGAATGGAGGTATGTTCACAATCACCCTAAGGAGTTAATTATCGGTGATCCTATGCATGGGGTAAAAACACGTTCTTCACTTAGAGATGTACTTAATCATTGTGCATTTGTATCTCAACTTGAACCTAAAACTTTTGAAGAAGCTGAGAATGATCATAACTGGATTAATGCTATGCAAGAAGAACTTAATCAATTTGAAAGAAATAATGTTTGGACCTTAGTGAAAAGACCTAAAGATTATTCAATAATTGGTACAAAATGGGTCTTTAGAAAAAATTAGATGAGCATGGAAATGTAATTAGAAATAAAGCAAGACTGGTTGCTAAGGGATATAATCAAGAAGAAGGAATTGATTTTGATGAAACCTTTGCACCTGTTGCTAGATTAGAAGCCATTAGACTTCTACTTGCTTATGCTTGCTTTATGAAATTCAAACTATTTCAAATGGATGTTAAAAGTGCATTTTTAAATGGATATATTTCTGAAGAAGTATATGTAGAACAACCCCCTGGATTTGAAAATCATGCTTTTCCCAATCATGTCTTTAGATTAAATAAAGCTTTATATGGTCTAAAACAAGCACCTAGAGCATGGTATGAAAGGCTAAGCAAATTTCTACTAAATAATGATTTCTCAAGAGGCAATGTAGATACAACCCTATTTATTAAAAGAAACCAAAATGATATGCTAATTATACAAATTTATGTTGATGACATAATTTTTGGGTCTACTAATGAATCCCTTTGTCAAGACTTTGCTAAGCTTATGCAGGGAGAGTTCGAGATGAGCATGATGGGAGAACTCACCTTCTTCCTCGGACTCCAAATCAAACAATCAAAAGAGGGAATCTCCATCACCCAAAGCAAGTACACCAAGGAACTACTCAAAAGATTTGGAATGGAGAACTGCAAACCAATTGGCACACCAATGAGTCCCTCAAGTAAGCTTGACAAGGATGATGAAGGTAAAAGCGTAGACTTAAAATACTACAGAGGTATAATTGGCTCATTATTGTATTTAACTGTAAGTAGGCCTGATATCATGTTTAGTGTTTGCTTATGTGCAAGATATCAATCTAATCCTAAGGAATCTCATTTGAATGCTGTTAAAAGAATCCTTAGATACTTAAATGGTATACAAACTATAGGGTTATGGTACTCTAAGGACTCACAAATTAATTTGTTAGGATTTTCAGATGCTGATTTTGCTGGATGTAAATTAGATAGAAAAAGCACAAGTGAAACTTGCCAATTTCTTGGAGTAAACCTAATCTCATGGTTTAGCAAGAAACAAAATTCGGTGGCACTGTCTACGGCTGAGACCGAATACATTGCAGCCGGAAGTTGTTGTGCTCAAATCTTGTGGATTAAGCAACAACTCGAAGATTTTGGAATCAAACTTAATGAAAACCAATAAAATGTGATAATACAAGTGCCATAAATCTATCTAAAAATCCAATACAACACTCAAGATCCAAACATATTGAAATAAGACATCATTTTATAAGAGAACATGTTCAAAACAAAAATGTAATTCTTGAATTTGTTTGCACTGAAAATCAATTAGCCGATATCTTTACAAAGGCCCTTAGTGAGGATAGATTCTGTGAAATTATGAGAAAACTAGGAATTCTAGATT